>NW_028173036.1:0-43957 GCF_963971535.1 Notolepis coatsorum
CACTTGTAGCGGCCGCCGCCCCGACCTGGACATCGGTGTCGTCCCGCAAATAGAGTGGGTATAATATTGATGACCCAGGGATCCGTGCCGTTTAATCAGTGCTATCGACCCGCTCGGGCTCGCTGCCCTGCCCTGCGCGGGCCGGGCCAGTGGGGGGAGGGGGGGGGGGGGTGGGGGGGGGGGGGGGCAGGAAGGTGAGTGCTTAAAACAAGGGGGAGCGTTTCATTCCCCCGTCAGAGCTACATTAACGGCCGAGGCCCCGGTGCCCCCCCCGCCCTCTCCAGCCACCCTCGTGTAACTGCATTGTGCTCTCTCTCTCTCTCTCTCTCTCTCTCTCTATCTATCTCTCTCTCTCTCTCTCTCTCTCTCTCTCTCTCTCTCTCTCTCTCTCTCTCTCTCTCTCTCTCTCTCTCTCTCTCTCTCTCTCTCTATCTCTCTCTCTCTCTCTCTCTCTCTGTCTCTCTCTCTCAATCAATAACTCACAGCAATTGCTCAAATTAAAAGGAAAAAACAGGTTTGCTGCATCTCTTCCCGCCCGAGCTCCTACCGGGAGGGAGGAGGTGTAGTGGGAGAGGGAAGGTGTCGGAACACGGGCTGATTGACAGACTCGCACAGTGTGTGTGGGGGCGCTCTGGTCCCCCCCCCCCCCCCCCCCCCGCTCTCTCCACCCGCACTATACACCAGACCAGTGGTTCTAAACCTCCTCTGATGGCGAGGACCCCCGTGCGTCGATGACACACGTTAGGCGGTGAATCTCCGCGTGGTGTCTCTGCGTTGTGTCTTCCAGGAGATCGAGTCGGAGAGACTGAAACGTAGTCGTCACCAGTGTTGTTACAAAAAAATAGTAACTAGTTACCATTACTAATTACTTAATTTCCAAAGTAACTCAGTTACTTTACTGATAACTTACACCAAAAAGTAATGCGTTACTGTGAAAAGTAACTTTGTAGTTAAGCCTTAAGGTCCCCCTATAGGGGACTTTTCTTTTCTTTATCATAAATTGATCAATAGATACTGTATTAGATCCCCAATTATCATATCATCAGGTATCATTGGAAAGCCACACTCATTGGCTACAACCCTGTCCAAAGAATTTCGAGATCGCCAAATGATTGACGGAGCTAGAGCCCCGGGAGTCGGAGGTGGTAATGTGTACTTTTGCGTACTTTGGGGCACGCCTCACATATTGGCATCTAACTCGAGAACCGCTGAACGGATTTCGTCACCTGAAAGGGCAATCGACAGGCAACAGATAGGGCTTTAATTCCATCTATATATTGTATTAAAGAAAATGCACACCCGAGCCACTAGAGGTCGGCAAAGAATCATCCACATGTGGGCCCTTGGATGTTAAGAGGTCAATGTTTTAAAATGTTCTTTTTGTAGCCAAGAGTAAAGACCATAACCCTATCAAAAACAGTAGTCAAAGTGTATATTTTCATTTTTACCAATGTTTTATACGATTTATCGGAAATACAAATGTATCAGAAAATGCTAATTAGCGGAAAAACCGCAAGGAAATGACTAAATCCAGATTCAACCCTGCCATTGGAAAGAGGAGCATTTTCCCTATCCATAGATGTATGATTTGGCCATAATAAGGTCAAGGTCAAGTTCAAGGTCAAATATGAATTTATAATTAAAGTCGATTATCATTAATTACTCTATCTACAAATCCTTCTGTTTAATCATCTCATTTGCTTAGATTTTGTGTACACATGATCTCAATAAGGTGGTGAATGAGCTCAGTGAGCATTTTCTCCTACCCGTATCAATTTTTGATCAAATATGCAAAAATCATAAATCATAATTTATATTCTCCTTTGTTTCATCACAATTTACTCAAGCCTAGTAACAGACACAATATTTTTGACACTGGAAATACATACCCCCAGGTCCCTAGATGTTCCTAGATACATGCTAATTGACCTTGCAGAAGTGGAGCAATCTTCCATTTACTTAGGCATGTACCTTTAGGCGAAATACGGTTTACAAATTAACAGGATAAAAAACTAAAAAACAACATTATTTCAATTGCTCCCATTAATGCCCTTACAGATTCTTACAGTCAACATCTGTTGATCAACTTGACAGTTTCCATTCATTTGCAATCACACCACTGAACTCTGCTAAGCAATGTGGTCATAAAAAAAGAGATTACTACATTGTATAGAGTGGGGGTAGTGTTGTAAGATTAGGGTGTTGCCTGCTCCTTTAAGAGTGATGCATTGTGGGATATATAGGTGGTCTACGCAAGCAGCGAATAGTCATATAGTCAGAGTGTACGCGGGAAAGGTAAAGAAAGGTAGCATTTAATTGATTAATTAATGTAACGTTAGTCAATAACATTAAGAATAGAGAGCTGTTGTCAATTCTGCAAACGGAAATAAAAGCCCAGTCCTCGAGAGAACTGTTTCCTGGTTTACTGTCACCACCTTACAGAGGGAATTACCCCGAAGTCCGGCTGGTTATAACAAGTATGTTACATCAAGGGTTCCCAAAGTCGGGCCACAAGGGTTGCAGTCAGGCCACTGAACTTAGAAGCAGGCCAGGACAGTGTTTCTAGTTGCAGCAGCGCAATAGTTAGATAACCTAGGTGGGGAACAACCAGGAGATCACTGCAACTCACACAAGTTGGAGAACTATCTCTCTCTCTTTCTCACTCTTTCTCTTGCTCTCACACACACACACACAAAGGGAGCCGCATGTGATTGGTGGAGGCGGGACCCTTACAAAAAACTGTTGTTGCTAATCATTGACAGATGCTAGCCTGTAATAATCCCCCCCAGAAAAATCTACTTTGCATTTGATATATTGCAAATATATGCCATCACACACACTGGCATTTAAAGGGTTAGAATTATAAAATTAATATGTGGTGTTATGATCAGGGCTGAAGTTGAATAAAAGATTGTATTATTTTCAATCTGACATTACAAAAAAACTGAAAATCCATCAAAATCAGTGTTGTTGCTAATCATACATATGCTAGCCTGTTTTTTTAACAATAATTTGTGATGCCATTACAAACACTGCCATTTAAAGGGTACAAATAAAAAAAAAAAACTGCACCAGAATGCAAGAAATTAAGTCTTTGTAACAAGAAATGTCCTGGTGGGGGACCCCCTGCTTAAAAAGTGGCCTGACTGGGGCTATATTTTGCACAATATTTCCTGACCTGAATGATTTCCCCAGTCCGGCCCTGGTTAAAAGCCTCCAATGCTTACTAGTGTGTGTGCGTTTGAACGTGTGCATGTTTCAACCATACATTTCCATTTATTAAAAAAAATTATATATATATATATATTTTTACCTCTTATAATAGTGGGGGTTGCGGCTCTCTGACCCCGTTATTTTTGGGTCGTGGCCTGAAAAGTTTGGGAACCCCTGCGTTACATGACCGGCACTTCGGCCCTGGAGGGTTAGGAGAACGCTCCCCTGTACTCTACTACGGTTCAGATTAATACAGGAAAAGGTAACATTTTAACAATACATCAAAATAACGCAGTAACGAACCATTTTAGTAACGTAATTGAGTTACTGAATTTAAAAAGTAATGCGTTAGAGTACTAGTTACTGCCAAGAGTAAAGGCGCTACTGTAACGCACAGGTCGGCAATACGCGCCCCGTGGGCCGAAATTGGCCCGCCAGCAATAATATCTGGCCCTTCAGAATAATAATAAAAAAAAACTTCTTAATTTTAGATTTTTTTAGATTTTTAGATTATTTTTTTTATATCAGACCAACTAGGCTAGGCTATATGTTAGCTATAATGTCCAAATAGAGAAACTACCACCACCTAAAGAATGCTTATTATACGTTGTTTGATCCATGTTGAGAGTGAATAACAGGTAGGCAGCGAGGTGCAATGTAGTGCTTGCTCAACATGAAAAAAGTCAGTGGACAGCGCCTAGTGCTGAAATAACAAACAAGCCACACCACATGTGTGGTGTGAAATTAAAACATCAGTTCAGTAAGTCATTCAAACTTTATCTTTACTTATGACTGTGATGGCACCATGTGAACAGTAACAATGCAATTAAACTGAAGTCAAATCAGAGCAAAAAAAGCTGAATCTGCTTCAAGAAGATGCGCTACATCAGGTATATAAGGAATTACAACAAGACATTTATTAACTAAATAAAAAATACTATTAGGCTTTTAAACCTCTAAAGCCGGGCGCAACAGTAGACATGTTTTGGAAAACATTAAATATCTTTGGATTTGTTTGTGATAAAGACTTGCTTTATTGTATCGGAATCGATTGTCATCTCAAAATTTAGTGCATCTCTCAGAGAATGCGCGGATGTAAAGCATAGAATCTTGAAATATCTAGATTGGTTGTTTTCTCTGGACTGCATCTAACCCGCTGTATCTATCCATTTATCATATATCTATGTGTCACTATAGCCAATGGAAATGCTAGAAATGGTCACATGGACTGGGAGAACCAATGGAAAATTCCTATTGTTTCTCAATAGTCCAGTGCGCTCCACAGAAAGGGCCATCAGATAGACACATTGGGTCTCATTCCCGAACGAAGTTACGACAAAAGATTTCGTCTTAGCCAGATTTCGGCCCATTTAAGACATATTAGGGCTGGGAGTGGGAGTCCCCAAATGTTCCTGAGATCAGATTTGAACTCTTAAATCTGCTCTCAGCCATGATCAAATCTCATGATTGATTGACTAATTTCAAATGTCATTATAACTTGACAGACTGTAATAATAATAATAATAATAATGACTTGGATTTATATAGCGCTCTTCATGGCACCCAGAGCGCTTCACAGAGTCCATTATTCGTTCATACACAGTCATACCGGTGGTGGTAAGCTACAATTGCAGCCAGAGCTGCCCTGAGGCAGACTCACGGAAGCGTGGCGAATAATCAACGCCTACGGCCCCTCCGACCACCACCAACATTCATTCACATGCATACACATTCATACGAGGCAAGTAGGTTAAGTGTCTTGCCCAAGGACACAACGGCAGTGGGATGGACATGTGTTCTCATAGTGATTCCTTCACGTCAACGCTACAGGCCTCCTTGGAATTAATTACTTAATCATAATTAAAATAAATATGACAATATTTGTACGATAAGAAATTACGCATTTGATGTCGGAAAAATAAATAATATGGATTCATCTGATCACAGGGCAGCTGCTTAACCATATCTGAACCAGCTATTTTGGACAAATGTATAATTACTTTAATTACTCAGATATTCAAACACAAATATGCAATTATTGTGAAATGATTGAAAATAATAATTATTTAATGCCTTCTGTGGTATTTGTATTTCTTATTTGTTACACATCTGTTTTAATGATTAATTATATATATTTGAAAGAATGCAGGTCAACATGCAATGTATCCAATTGATTTGATTTGATTTGAAGTCTTTATTTCGAACATGCAATGAATACAACAAACAATAACAAAAAAGAAAAACAACTCAATCTGCATGTTCGAAAAGGAGTAGGAAGAAGTATACACTTATTTAATCCTACCCCTTTTCCACTACTCAAATGAGTGTACTATTTTAAACATAAAAAAGAAAAGAAAAGAAAAGAAAAAAAAAATATATATATATATATATATGCAAAACAAAAAAACAAAAACTATATATGTATAAAATAAAATAAAATAGAAACAAAATAAAAATGTAAACACCTGTGAATATCAAGTCCCTTCTTCATCCCTGTACCTTGTGAACATAATTTCCTTATACATCAGTTTGAATTGTCTCATGTTTGGACATTGCTTTAACACCACATTAAGACTGTTCCACAGTTTCACTCCACATATTGAGATGCAGTGTTTTCTCATGGTAGTGCGTACGTTTAGCACCTTTAAATTGTGTTCTCCCCTCAGATTATAACCCCCCTCCCTATCAAAGAACAATTCTTGAATGTTTCTTGGAAGTGCATGACTTTTTGCTTTATACATTAATTGTGCCGTTTTAAATTCCACAAGATCATTTAACTTCAATGTCTTTGACTCCAGAAACAATATGTTAGTGTGATCACGATAACCTGCAATGTGAACTATCCTTATGGCCCTTTTTTGGAGTATAAAAAGTGGTTGTAGTGTAGACTTATAATTGTTTCCCCAGACTTCAGCACAGTAATTTAAATATGGTAAAACTAGTGAACAGTAGAGAATGTAGAGTGATTTTCTATCCAGGATGTGCTTTACTTTACTCATGACTGAAATGCTTCGTGAGAGTTTAGATTGGACATGTTTTATGTGAGGTTTCCAACAGATTTTATGGTCTATTATTACACCTAGGAATTTATTTTCATAAACTCTTTCAATAATCACATCATTTATTTTAACTTGTACCTGAGTATCCAATCTACATTTTCCAAACAACATAATTTTAGTTTTGCTCAAGTTCAATGATAATTTGTTTCTATCAAACCATTCCTTCAATTTCTTCATTTCAGATGTGATGACCTCTAAAAGCTGCTGGACATTCTCACCAGAAAAAAAAAGATTAGTGTCATCCGCAAATAAAATACATTTAAATATATTGGATACTTTACATATCTCGTTAATGTACAAGATGAACAGTTTTGGACCCAACACTGACCCCTGGGGGACACCACAAGCAATGTCCAAACATTCAGATTTATAATCTCTCATTGTCACAAATTGTTGTCTTTTATTTAGATAGCTTCTTACCCAGTCCAATACTACCCCCCTGATCCCATATCTCTCCAATTTCCTGATTAATATATCATGATTAATAGTATCAAATGCTTTTTTTAGGTCAATGAATACTCCAGGTACATGTTTTTTTCTATCTATGGAATTTGTGATTTTTTCAATGAGTTCTATTAACGCTAGTGATGTTGACCGGTGTGTTCTGAATCCATACTGGCTATCGGTGAGTAAATTATGTTTATCAATGAATTTATCTAATCTGTTGTTGAAGAGTTTTTCTAATATTTTTGAAAACTGAGGAAGTAGAGAAACAGGCCTATAATTTGTGAAGTGGTGTTTATCTCCAGTCTTGAACAGAGGTATGACTTTTGCTATTTTCATTTTATTCGGAAATCGACCAGTTTTGAATGATAAATTGCAGATGTGCGTGAGTGGTTTTGAAATCCCAATAATGACATTTTTTACTATTTTCATATCTATTTCATTACTGTCTGTAGATGTCTTGTTTTTACATTTATTAGTAGTTTCTATAATTTCATTTTCATCTACCGCTTCCAGAAACATTGAACTAGGATTGATTGGTATACAATGGGACAGACCTTTGTTTGATTGATTGATTGATTGATTGATTGATTGATTGATTGATTGATTGATTGATTGATTGATTGAAAACTTTATTAACAGATTGCAGAATGGGTACAGTACAGTACAGCTCAATTACATAAGGGGATGCAGACCAGAGAAAGAATTTCGTCTTGTTTACATCAGGGTCCCCCATTTTCAATTCATCATAACATATATGACACACACGACACAGATAGACAGTAGCCTACTGCTACATCTATACATTTATGACATACCAGATTTGCAAATACAGTACTGTTTGTGATACAAAAAGAGTCCAGAAAAGAGAGTACATTTGACGTAGAAACTGTTGGAGGAGGTTGGGTAGGAGGGGTGGGTGGGGGATAGACTTACACCGTACAAGCAAAACTGTACATTGGAATATTGACAAGACCATACTTGGTAATTTACTGTACATTGGAGGGGGTTGATATAGCTATAAACCTGCATTCCTTCGAATATATCATTAATCAATTAAACTTATATTGAAATACCATATATAGCCTATACACCAACACTGAAATGACAGTGGATAAATAAATAAGAACTAAAGCTAATCGGTGCACTGGAAATAGACTGCATTAATATTCCATAACAAGTATTGTGTGCGCCTACGAATGAACAGTAGCCTATAGGCTTAATTATGGAATAATAAGCCATACTGCGTTCATTCATTACGCCCGCCGTAGGCTATATATATTATATTTCATTCATTCATTCATTCATTCATATACAGTACTGCGCACGTGTGTGTGTGCGCGCGCGCTGCGGCAGGTATACCGCGAGCTGTATATGATGCCAATACATTAATCTAATCTAGTTTTGATGGCGCGCAAGCATGATTACGAAACCTAGCCGCATTTCTCAGAGACGCTCTCTGATTGGCACTGACTGAAGCTAGGTTTCGTAATCACGCGGCTCGCAAGACTCGCAAAGTACTTCCGCCAACTCATTTGCACACAGCTGCATCACTAGTTGCCTTATAAGGAGCTCTGGAGGCGGTGTTTTGTATGCAAATGACCTGAACGGGAACGCGCTTTTGAGTTTAAGACAGAATGCCATTCTCCAAGCAGATATCAGATCATATAATTTGTGCGACCTTTTCAGCCACTTAAGACATATTACCAGCACGTTCATGACTCAGAGTGAACTTGTCATTGATTATGTCTCAGTGGTCTCAAGATAAGTCTTCCAGAATATATCTTTGAAACATTTTCGGGAATGAGACCCATTGGTTGCACGTAATGTAAGATAGGCCGATAAGAGAGAGGCGCTTGTCTCTGGTTTTATAATAAAATGGGAAACAGACAAAGGTATAATGTTCAGTGCAAATGTGTATGTCGTTTACAGTTTATTAGGCCCCCTATGCAGCTTGTTTATTTTGTCCATTATATGCCTCTGCCACAAATGTATGTCTTAGTTATAAGGTGGTCTGTCACAGAGTTAAAATGTTTTCACTATCAATATATTAAATTAGCCATTGTTTTTGTTACCGGCCCCCCATACAATGGCTTGGAAAATTTTTTGCCCTCGGCCAAACTTAATTTCCTACCCCTGCTTAACGCGTTAGTCGCAACACTGGTCACCAGGGACATGCAGAGACTTGTTGGGAGGCAGGTGCTCAACAGGAAGAAGGGGAAACATTTTGGGCTGTCCATCAATATGAGTTACTTAACCTGCTGTGTGTGGCAGAGAAAGGGTTAACCTTCTGTGTATTGTCGCAGTGAAAGGGTTAACCGTTTGGTAGTGCGGCAGTGAAAGGGTTAAAGCAATCAATAACTTAGAGGCTGAGCAAAGTCTTTCAAAACTAAAAAAATGCATTGGTTTGGTGTCTATAATTTGGGCCCTCTATGTGTGCATGTCGCACTAATATATATCCGCTTGTTGGTCTAACTTCTAAGATAAGAGATTCCATTATTGATCCCCTTGGGGAAATGTGGGCGTGATAGCAGCATGGGGGAGGGGGGAGGGGAGGTACAGGTATGGGCAGTGATGGGCAGTAATAACGAGCAACTTTGTTTAGAAGAGATATCTGCTTCCGTCCCATCTTCCATTGCATTATTCATGCTTTTCCCATATATACGGTATTCGGATTTGGATACATCGCTTTACTACAAACCATTCACATCTGTGCGACAGTTGGGAGCGACTGGGAGTTGATAACAAGCGCACCCAGAAACAGGAAGGGAAGATTTGACGTACAGATCTAAATGGCTTTGTAAGTAAGACTGCAGCATTGTGGTTTTCATAAGGGCGAATTAGGCCTACCTTTGCCTTGTGACTTTCAAACAACTTTCAAGTCTCACAGAATATTTTCCACCCCTTTTCAACATCAACGGCAGTAGCCTATGAATGGTGTTTATTAAAGAGATCTGCTAAAACACACACCACCTATGGACACAGTTTTATCTGACTGATTTAGTTTTTTAGGGAAAACGTGACATTTGCACTCCTTACTTTTTGGCCGGGCTGTTGATTTCTGAAGACAATCTTCAGATTAAAGTAGACATTCAGAACTGGAGCCACTGTTTACTTGGAAAACAACCAAATCGTCTTCAACCATTTGGAAAACATTTTGGAGCCAGGAACACTGCCTATCCAATCTACTGCCAACCTAATGCCCTGCCCAATATGTGAAAGTCTGTTTACCTCTGAGTGTGCTTGTACAACCACATTTTTAAATGTATTGTGTGCTGAATCCGCTGCATTCAAGGATAATGGAAAGTGATAATGACTTTTATTAAAATTGTATTCAAATTCCACAGGTATTAAATGATCCATATCATCGTTAGAATGTTTTACTCGTAATTAGATCTCACATGTGAGATTATTTTTTTTTATTTTTTTTTAACTTGTTCTCCCCCCTTTTTCTGTATTTTTCTCCCATCCCAATTTAGTCGTTATGCCAATTCCCTTCCCTCCCTTCCTGGTTGTTGCGCGCATTTTCCCCCCACTTGCCGGCCTAGGGAGGGTTGATAGATACTATCACATGTCTCCTCCAATACATGTGGAGTCAGCCAGCCGCTTCTTTTCACCTGACAGCGAGGACTCTCACTGGGGGAGCGTAATGCGTGGGAGGCTCACACTACTTCCCCCAGTTTCCTTCCTCAGTGAGCAGGCGCCCCGACCGACCTGTAGGAGTCGCTGTTTACAACGACCAGGATACACCCCCCCACCGGCTTCCCACCCACTGACTCTGCCAATTGTGTTAGTATGGACGGCCGACCAAGCCGGAGGCACCGCTGACAGCTGGATTCGATACCAGTGTCTCTGCGGTGGTAGACAGTGGCTTAGTTCGCTGCGCTACCCAGCCGCTCTCACATGTGAGATTATAAACCTGAAAGATATTTATTTATACATTTTTTCCGTAGGTTTTGCTTTTCATTTTAATAGAAGCGATTCTCTAAGGTGTTGGTTCTCAAAATGTCATGTCAAGGACCCCCGAATTATACACATAATAGGTCAAAGTCACCAATCTGAGGTCAAGGTCACCAATCTGAGAAGATATTTATTTTGAGGTGTAATTTAGTCCAGAATCCCATATCCATATTGAGCACATGGATGTAACAGTGTTGACAATTAAATGTTAAGGAATGTTCATTCTTATAATAATAATAATAATTAATTACATTCATATAGCTTTACAATGTAGGGTTATACGTTCTCTCATTGTACTAAAGTCTAGTGAATAAAATATTGGTGAAATTAAATTGTTCCTCATTTAGCTGGGGATCCTCCGGACCCTGCTTTGAGAACCCCCTAAAGGACCTGGGGGTCCCCTGCTTTGAGAACCCCCTAAAGGACCTGGGGGTCCCCTGCTTTGAGAACCCCCTAAAGGACCTGGGGGTCCCCTGCTTTGAGAACCCCCTAAAGGACCCGGGGGTCCCCTGCTTTGAGAACCCCTAAAGGACCTGGGGGTCCCCTGCTTTGAGAACCCCCGGATAGACACTGATAATGATATCCTTATTGATCATCTCTGCCAGGCAGTTGGTGTCAGTGGCCCAGCCCTATCCTGGTTCACCTCCTACCTCAGTGATAGAAGCTTCTCCGTTAACATCGGAAACTGCTCCTCCCCCTCCGCCTCTCTCTCCTGCGGGGTTCCACAAGGCTCCAGCCTTGGCCCTATTCTATTTTCCCTATACTACATAAAATGCTGGATGGCACAAAATGTCTTACAGCTTAACCATTCAAAATGAGAAATCCTCCCTTTTGGCCCCCCAAACTAAACCACTGTCATCGCCAGCAGCCTGGGTAAGCTGTCTGCCCTAGTCCAGCCCTTTGTGAAAACCTGGGCATGTTCTTTGACCCCGAATTTAGTTTCAATAGGCAGGGAAACTCTGTGGTGAAGGGGTGTTTTTTCCAGCTTTGGTCCATAGCCAGGATCAGGGGCATTTTTAGGGTTAGAAAACATTTGGGGCTTCAGCCCAGGGGGGTGTTTTTTTTTCTTTTTACAGAAATATGCAATTTTTGACTAATTAGAGACGAATACTGAAGAACTAGATTAGAGTTTTTTTTTTTTTTATATTTTTTTTATTATTGCAAAACTAAAAATTATTAAAAGTCAGTACTCAACACACAATGCATAATGAAACTTTCAGTAAAGGTGGTTATAATATATGCAAGTACAGAAACAGGATAAAACAAAAATAGTCTATAATAACATTTGAGCCGTATACAGTGTATATCCAGCGAAATTACAATTATATAAATGTTAGTATATAATATACCCCTAATACCTATTTTCTAAAACCCTACACACATATGCTCCAGCTCAAACCCCCCCCTCCCAGACCCCCTCTTGGATAGTACCTCCATTATCCCTCACTCCTAACCAGACACCACCATTATAAGCTAGCTTTTATTCTCTCCACCACTTCTAACCACATTGACATTTTGGATTCATTGAGCCCCAGAATTCTTGCTGTAGATATTTCTTGATATATCACATCAAGATATGTAAGAAACCACACTTTTCGGCACATTTTTTCCGGTTGAAACCAACGTGATGCGATCAGTTTTTTAGCTACTGTGATACCCGATAAAACCAATCTTTTTAGTTGTGGATTCACTGCAAACTCAAAAACATCATTCAATAGTAATACCGCGGGGTGTACAGGTATATTCCAAAATACGAGTGTTGATAATTGTTGGGATACATCTTTCCAGAATGCCTTAACTGGTGGGCAGTCCCAATACATGTGCATAAATGTTCCTTCGTCCCCATTTGTACATTGGGAGCATTTGGAGTCTTGTATAAGCCCCATTTTGCACAGCCTTATAGGAGTCAAGTATGTCCTGTGAATATAGTTCAGATTGATTTGTTGATGATCCGGGTTCCTTGATGTAAGTCGGACATTTGCCCAGGCTCCTTGCCAATCAAAGTCATATTCCAGGTCTGGTATATCCCTCCTCCAGACAGTGTCTATTTGAAGGGTTTCATACGAGGACGTTAGTAATTGATAATAAAAACTTGATACAAAACCTCCCAATGTATCTCTTTCATAGAAAAATTTGTGGTATCTGTGGTGTTCAATTGGTACTAGTAATGGAACACCGTGAGATCTCATACAAAGTCGTAACTGTATGTAAAAAAGCCATGTAGACTCGGTGAGGTTAAACTTTATACATATTTCGACATAACTACAGAGGCCCTTGTTATTAAAAATATCCCCTAATGTGTGTATGCCTTTCTCTTCCCATATAGGGAATCTTATAGGTCGCTTTCCCATTAAGAGTGCATTGTTATTGAATATGGGAGTGTGATTATGCCATTCTTGAGGTTTAGGATATTTCTTTTGTGTTTCCCGCCATGTTCTGATTGCATGGGTAATTATTGGGCCAAATTCTCGCTCACAATGCTTGATTGAAAGTTTAGTGTGTGCTATGTCTTCCAGTCTCTGTGGGGCTACCATGTTTCCTTCTAATTCTCTCCAAGATACCAAAGCCTGGGGATCAGACCATATCTTCACTGGTCTTAAAGTGAAGGCCTTAAAATATTGTAAAAAATCTGGGACTGCCATGCCACCGTCTGCTTTATTTCTCTGTGCGGTGGATCTTTTTATGCGAGGTGGTTTGTTATTCCAAATAAATTTGTATGTGGAGGTTTGTAATCTTTTCCAGTAGCCCTCTGGAGGAGGTAACGGAAGCATTGAGCTGAAGAAATTGATTCTTGGTAATACATCCATCTTAACTATTGATACCCTTGCCTGTACTGAGTTTTTAAGTTTTGCCCACCTGTCCAGGTCGTCTTTGATTTTGTTCTGTATTTTTGTGTAATTGTGCTTCACCGTTTGTCTTATGGTGGGAAATATTTCCACACCCAAGCATCTGAAATGTTTGACCATAGGTATCGCACCTGGGAGGGTTGTGTCTTTTTTTGCTCTGGTGTTAAGAGGAAGAAACGCCGACTTAGGCCAATTTATTTTAAATCCCGATAAATCACCAAAGTTTTCTATCAACTTGAGTATATGCGGCAATGTGTTGTTGGGGTTTTGCATGAACAATATTACGTCGTCCGCATATAAACTAATTTTAAGATGTGTGCCCTTGATTACTATTGGTTCTATGTGTTGGGATTGTCTTATAAATTGTGCTAAAGGTTCTAATGATAGATCGAATAGTCCGGGACTAAGAGGGCAACCCTGTCTGGCTGAGCGTGATACCGGAAAGATATCGGAGATGAATGTGCCTGTTGTAATCCTGGCCGATGGGTCCTTGTATAGTACTTTAATCATATCAATGAATCCTTTTCCTAACCCCATCCTTTCTAATACTGCCCATAGAAACGACCATTCTAACCTGTCAAATGCTTTCATAGCATCCAGGGATAGTATCGCCTTAGGTGTGTTGTCCTCTTTGTCAGCATCTAGTACGTGCAGTATTCGCCTTATGTTATCATTGATCAGACGACCTTTTATGAAGCCTGTTTGGTCCGGATGGACTAAAGACGTCATATGCTTTTGCAATCTGATGGCTAATATCTTAGAGTACAGTTTGACATCGGTTCCAAGGAGGCTTAAAGGACGGTAACTACCGCACTCAGTGGGGTCTTTGTCTTTTTTGTGAAGAACTGAAATGAGTGCGGTATTTTGGTGTTTATGGAAACTTCCCTCTTTGACTGAGTATAAGATCATATTTAGTAATAAGGGTCCAAATATGTCCCAGCAAGAAATGTACATTTCTGATGGGATACCGTCAATTCCCGGAGCCTTGCCGTTTTTCATTCCGGATATGGCCTCCTTGAGTTCTTCTAATGTGATCGGTACTTCTAACTGTTTAGCGTCTTCCTCCGTAATTTTAGGGAGAGTAATTTGATTAAGATATGTGTCTAATTTGTCTTGATCAAAGGTCGTTTCTGAATTATATAAATCGGAGTAGAATTCTTTGAATGTATCGTTTATTATTTTGGGTTCTGTTACTAGAGCTTGTTGTTTCCTAATGGCAGTTATATCTGCAAATTTTGCATTAATTCTTAGTCGCATGGCTAATAGGTGACTAGGTTTAGAGCCTTGGAAGTACTGCTGTTGTCTTGTGCTGCGTATTTGCAATTCCGATTTTTGTCTGTATATTGCTTTGATCTCTGTCTTTAGAATGTTTACTTGGTTTTCTAGTCTAGTAGAGTTGTTGTATTTTAAAGAATAAAAAAGCGTTGAGTAAAGCGTTTCCATTTCAGATAGTTTTGTGTTTTGATTTTTGCGCAATATGGAGGAAAATCTATCCGAGAAATCCTTAATCATAGTCTTTACCGACATCCATAATATTCTGGGATCTTGCACCGAGTTAGTATTATCCCGTAGGAATATTGCGAGGGCTTCTTTAATTTGTGTAATGAATTCATTGTTGTTAAGCAGCATAGAATTAAAACGCCATCTTGGGGCCCGGGAAGATAGTGTACCAAATGTTGCTTTCAGGATTAAGTAGCAGTGGTCTGATAGCGCATTGGGTGTCATTTCCACTTCATATTTATCAAATATTCTCGGGGATGCAAAGACGTAATCAATTCTGGATAGTGTGTTGTGTCTCGACGAACGACAGGAGTACTTGCGGGTCATGGGGTTAAGTGAACGCCATAAATCAGTTACCCCTGTTGATTTCGACCAATCTTTTAATGCTTTAGATGAATTTTTTTGTTCGCTGGAAAAGGTAAGGTAAGTTTTGTCCATCCTTGGGTTCCAAATGGCATTAAAATCCGCACCTATTATATATGAGTATTCGGGATGGTTTAACATTTCTTCGGTTAGTGAAGTGAAGAAACCCACTTCGTACAAATTTGGGGCATATACCGCTGCTAATGCAATTTTCCTGTTATTGTGTATAATCCTAGCTATAGTTATGCGCCCCTCAGCATCCGACCATACCCCTTTCAATTCGATATTTAATTTGCGTCTGACGACTATGGCTACCCCTCTAGTTCTCGTAACAAAAGAAGAGTGACTAATATTATGGTATATGTTATCCGCTAACGTATTTATGTCTTCCTCTAAAATGTGCGTTTCGCTTAATAAAGCCAAGTCCACATGTTCTTTTTTCATCAGTGTGAGCACGCTTTTGCGTTTGTGTTGTTTGTTTATCCCTCCGGTGTTCCATACCATTATATTCAAACTAGCCATAATCTATGCATGTTTTTGTGTAGTTTTTGGTAATGTTTCTGGAGTGTGAAGCTACAATAGATGTACATCCAATTAATGAGGTCCCGTTGAGAGCTGAGCTTAAAAACATATATATATACAAATAAAAATCCCCTAATTTCCCCTCACCCAGAAAGTCGTACAGGCCTGTGTTCCAAGAACACATCCTCCGCGATTGACTTTCTCCCCTAGTTCACCGGATTGCCCAAACTGAGCATTGTAATCTTAATCTACCTATGCTAATTGCCATAGGATCTAACATTTCCATTCTATTGCAATAGAATGTCGCTTTTGGTCTTGCACCTTCCCTTACTGTAATGAAGTGTTGTGATAAATGACAGAAAAAATAAAATAAACAATAAAAAAAGAGAATAAACCATTATCGACATATTCATTTGAACCCTCTACTAACGTGTGTAAAAAAGGAAAAAAGGAAAAGATTGTAGAGCAATATTGACACCTTAATGTGAAGAACATTGGAAAAGAACAATGTAAGTTAAAATATATTTTAAAAAATATAGATTAATGAGAAGAAAAAATTAAATAAAATAAAAATCAATGGAAAGATATAGATAAGGAATGAGAGATAGAATAATTATCAACGTGGAGAAGCCACTAGTCTCGAATTAACATATTAGATAAGATAGAATAGAAAAGCAGCGCCTTTTAGAGCTTCAATGTGCCTTCAATGGAGTGATTACTTAAATTGTTAGAATAACCTTGTAGTGTTCATACGTTTAAGTGTGGTTAATTTTTAAAATATTATTAAAGACTGATAGAACTTCATTTAATTTGTTATCTGCTATGTGTATACACACCGGATGTTTATTGTTAGAGTTGTAGGCTTCGTTGTCATGGTGCCTTATATTCTAGAAGGTTGTAGAGTATGCTAGTGCCTATACTATTTTATGTTCCAGAATGATCTAAGAGACCCAGGGCATTTGAGCGATAAACCCAGAATATTCCAGATAGATCTTTTTGCAATGATATGTATTTGTCTCCTCCAAGACCAGAGTCTGAAATTATAATGTATTATGAATCGTATTATACACAATACACATTGTTATAGACGGCTTGCATATCGTCTGCTACCTTGATGAACACAATAAAGTCATTCTAACACTGTTCTAACACTGGTATACAATGAGAAAGAGGCTTATATGTTTCCGACACTTTCGCCCTGCCTTGGGTTATTTGCTCCAATTCGATTCAGAAAATCCTCAGCTTCCATAGGTGTGTGTATATCTGACCTGCGACCGTCACTGCCCACGAATGATAACAGCGCTGGGTATGATAGCCTTGGCTTGTAACCGGCTTTGAACAGCTTTTGCATCACAACTTTGTATGGTAGACGTCGGTTGATGGCATCTTTGCTCAAATCTTCGTAGATAAATATTGGTTTACCATCATAACTCAGATTCCCACGTTGGTTGCGAGCATATTTGATGATGTCATCCCTTGTTGTAGTCTTCCGCAGGGTGACAATGATGACTCTTGGCCCGTTGCTTCTTTGCCCCCGAGAACCGATTCTGTAAACTTGTTCCACTTCTGGCACTTTGTTTGGATCGATGTTATTCAAGATCGTTGATAACACTGTTGGAAAGTTGGGATCATCGCAGTATACTGCTTCTTCAAGCCCTACAATGCGGATGTTATTCCGCCTGTGGTAGCGTTGGGTTTCTAGTTGCCTCTCCGCCGCTTCGTTTTTAAGCCCTTGTATTTCACTCCGATATTCTTCTTTCACTCTTTCCATCTCATTCCCCATCTCTGTCATGCCACCTTCGCTCGCCTTGGCTGCCTTTGTGATTTCTGTCACCGAATTCTCCACTGACGTGATTCGCATTGACTGTGCATCGATCGCTTTCTTGACTTCTTCTAATTTCTCATCGATGCGATCGAATTTAGCATCGAGCGCCTTGATGTGTGTAATCTGTTCTACCATCAGGTTAGTCAGTGTGTTGAAATCGGGTGGAGTGGTAGTACTGCTTGCTTCAATTGGCGGCATAGATGCAGTGACGGTGACGGTGGAATCTTTTGCTATTGGTATTCTTTTATCCAGATATTTGGCTGCTCTCTCTTTCACGGAGCTTGATTCTGTCCCTTCTGTTATGTTGGTATCTATTAACTCTCTTTCGGGGACCGTAATCGATGTTCCCGGTAAATTTTCCTCTTCATTCTCCTCTTCGGAGCTTGTCGCCGTCGGCTCAGAACCAGCGTCGGTTAGGACGCGTTTTCTTAGTTTTGATACGTCCTGCGCCGCTGAAGTTACCGTAGTTTGTTTCCCTACCGTCCTTCTACCTTTAACCATTTTGTCTTTTGATATGATTAGTAGAGGGTCTTATCAATACATACAATGTGGTCTATTCTCTTTCCCTACTGTCCAAATAATGTTTTTAAACTAAATTAGCGTTGGTGGGAGCGGAGCAATTGCAAAATGCGTGCACTACATATTGTGCTAAACCGGAAGTCCAGATTAGAGGTTTTTAAAGTGAGGTCCAGGTCCATGAGAGGGATCTGGGCAGTCCCCATAGACAATTAAAAGTTAACAGGACCAAATCATCAGTTTCTTATTTATTTATTTAACCTTTATTTAGAAAGATAAAACATTGATCTGGTCCAAGAGGCCCCAACAGGAGTACAAATATACATACAGATATACATACATATATATATATATATATATATATATATATATATATATATATATTAGAGGTGGGCATAGATAATTTTTTTTAATCTAGATTAATCTATCTGCAATCCTGGATTTAATCTAGATTAATCTAGATTAAAATGGCAAAAAAAAATTAAACCTGCCGAAGGCATTCAAAATATGTGTGTTCTACCCAAATAATGACCAGAAGTAAGTCCTTACTTTTTCTTTCCTCCTTATGTTTCTCTGGCCAGGTGGCCCATTACACCATGAGCCCATCTCCCGTTTCCAAAATGCATTACAGACTGTTTGAAAAAGCTGTTTTGCTATGATAATTGGTAATGAAATATCAAAATAATGTTCAATAAGATGTACTTGGGTTTAATAAGTTGTTTTATTCAGAAGTTAACACAAATAAATAATATTACCAGTACAGTACAGTATCTAGCACACTCTCAGGAGCAAAACAGAAAGAAGCATTTCAAACTTGAACTATGTGACATGGCTTGACTCAATCAGTCCAATCTCTATTTCTCCTTATTCCACCAGTCACTCAGGCAGACCAGCTTGTTTTATGTAGCGGTACTACTTATAGTGCCTATAATATTTTTCCCGTTGGGTGCCAGACAGGGCCAAACCCTGCCAATGCAAATCAACTGCTCCAGTGGAGTTGCTCAGTGGCCAATGGTGTCAACTGTGGCTGTACTGGGCAGCTCCCATGTGTGAATGGAACTGTGTGAATGTGAAGCAGGGCGTTCCTGAAAAAAAGCATCTGTGCTCAGAGAACCTACCCTGGGTGTCAGAATGCAGGTAGGTGAATTCCAATGGTTGAAGGCAATCACAGAGACAGAGAGTGTTTACTCTTGAACAGGTTCGACTTTAATAGTAAGAACACAGAGTAAATTCTAAGAGAGAACAAGTGCTAAAAGCACAAGTGTAAGATAAGGTAAATGGGAGCTTATTGGAGGTCCACAGAAGAACCGTACGCGTTATCCCCGAACGCAATTAGTGAAGACCTGACAATGGACAAGCAGAAGAGAGGTAAGTTAAATAGAGAACAAATACCAACATTCCACACACACCCCCGTGACAGCCAATCAGGAACCACCCCTAAGTGACAGCACTAATTGACAGGGAAATGACAGGTGACAAGCCCAGTGACATATGCCAGGAATGTGGGTGGTCATCGACCAAGGTCGGTGTCCAGAACGTAACAGTACCCTCCCCCGACGAACGGCACCAGACGTTCACCTAGGAGCCTCGGGATTCAGCCGCCGGAAATCAACGATCAGGCTGGGATCTAAAATATCCCTTTGAGGCACCCAAGAACGCTCTTCTATCCCGTACCCCTCCCAATCCACCAAGAACTGAAACCCCCTACCCCTCCGCCTACAACCCAGTATCCTCCGCACCGTGTAAATGGGTTGACCGCCAATAAACCGGGGCGGAGGAACCACAGGCAGTGGCGGGGCCAAGGGCGATGAGAGGAATGGCTTCAACAGGGACACATGAAACGTCGGATGAACCCTCATAGAGCTCGGAAGTCGTAGCTTGTAAGCCACTGGATTAACCCGATGAATCACTTTAAATGGTCCTATAAAGCGAGGAGCCAGCTTCTTGGATTCCACCCGGAGAGGGAGATCCCGGGTGGAAAGCCAAACCCGCTGCCCTGGACGGTAAACTGGAGCCGGACGACGCTTACGGTTAGCCTGCCGTTGGGTACTAACCGAAACCTTCTGTAGCGCCTTCCGAACCTGTTTCCACGTCCTGCGACAGCGAGCCACATGTGCCTGGGCCGAGGGCACCTCCGCCTCCTGCTCCTGCTCGGGAAACAGAGGAGGTTGAAAACCATACTGGCACTGAAAGGGAGACATACCGGTAGAAGAGGAGAGAAGGGTATTATGCGCGTACTCAGCCCAAGCCAACCTCCTACTCCACGTTGCCGGACTACCGGCAACGTAACACCTCAAGACCCCCTCCAAATCCTGGTTGACCCTCTCCGTCTGCCCGTTCGACTGTGGATGGAACCCAGACGACAGACTGACAGAGGCGCCAAGGCCGGCGGCAAACGCCTTCCAGAACCTGGAGGCGAACTGAGGACCCCGGTCCGACACGATATCTACTGGCAGCCCGTGGACCCGAAAGACATGCTGTATAATCAAATCAGCAGTCTCCCGGGCCGAAGGAAGCTTGGGGAGAGGGACAAAGTGAGCCGCCTTAGAGAACCGATCCACCACCACCAAAATGGTGGTGAACCCGTCCGAAAGGGGAAGACCAGAAATAAAGTCCAGAGATATGTGTGACCAGGGTCGTTTAGGAATAGGAAGTGGTCAGAGGAGACCCGCCGGTGCCCGTCGAGAGGTCTTACTACGAGCGCACACCGGACAGGCCGCCACAAAAGAACGCGTATCCCCCTCCACTGTCGGCCACCAGAACCTCCTACGGATAAATTCCAGGGTCCTGGTTGCCCCTGGGTGGCTGGTGAGGGATGACGCATGTGCCCACTGTAGCAAACGTGGGCGCGCCACCTTGGGAACATACGACCGTCCCGGAGGACCCCCACCAGGATCGGGCTCCCGCGTTAGCGCCGACCTTACCACCTTCTCTATGCCCCAAGACACGGGTGCCAAAATCAAGGCCGGTGGAATAATGGGATGGGGCTGCTCCTCCCGCCCAGGAAGATCAAACTGGCGCGACAACGCGTCAGGTTTGATATTCTTGGAGCCGGGTCTATAGGAGATGGTATATCGAAATCGTGTGAAGAACAACGTCCACCTGGCCTGGCGAGCGTTAAGGCGTTTAGCCCCTTGGATGTAAGCCAAGTTCTTATGGTCAGTCCAAATAATGAAAGGATGCGCCGCCCCCTCCAACCAATGTCTCCACTCCTCCAGTGCCAATTTGATCGCCAATAACTCCCGATTACCCACGTCGTAATTACGCTCGGCTGGTGACAGACGGCGAGAAAAAAAAGCACACGGGTGCACTTTCCCATCCTTTAAGCATCTCTGAGAGAGCACCCCCCCCACCGCGACGTCAGAGGCATCCACCTCCACAATGAACGGAACCTCCGCGTCATGGCGGATCAATACAGGAGCGGATGTAAAACGACGTTTAAGATCGCAGAAGGCCGACTCAGCCCTAGGCGACCATTCAAAGCCAGGGAGAGAGGCCTTAGTGAGAGCTGTTAAGGGATTGGCTAAGGCGCTAAAATTGCGAATAAAGCGCCTGTAAAAATTTGCAAAGCCCAAAAATCGTTGTAACCCCTTGAGCGACGAAGGCCGTGGCCAGTCCAAAACTGCACTCACCTTGGCTGGATCCATGCGCAGATCGCCCTTCGTCAACACAAAGCCCAGGAAGGACACGGTGTCCGTGTGAAACACACACTTCTCAGCCTTAACGAATAGTTGATGCTTGAGGAGACGGTCTAGCACCTCCCGAACGTGCATTTGGTGTTGCACCATATTGCGAGAAAAAATCAGGATATCATCTAAGTAGACAAACACCGACACCCCAATCAAGTCTCGCAGCACGTCGTTAACCAGGGCTTGGAAGACTGCCGGAGCATTAGCCAAACCAAAGGGCATGACCAAATACTCATAGTGCCCATTGGGTGTGTTAAATGCAGTCTTCCACTCGTCTCCCTCTCTAATCCTGACCAGGTTGTATGCATTACGTAAGTCAAGTTTAGAAAAGACCTGTGCCCCCTGTAAGCACTCAAAGGCCGTGTCCATGAGGGGTAAAGGATATCGGTTCTTGATGGAAACGTCATTCAATCCCCTATAATCAATGCATGGGCGCTGATCCCCATCCTTTTTATCAACAAAAAAGAAGCCAGCGCCGGCAGGGGAAGTGGAAGGGCGTATGTGCCCCGCAAGCAATGCCTCCTCTATGTAGGTGTTCATGGCCAAAGTTTCGGGGCGTGAGAGAGAGAACATTCGCCCGCGAGGCGGGGAGGTACCGGGTAGAAGATTAATGGGACAGTCGTATGATCTATGAGGCGGAAGTGCTTTAGCACGCGTCTTGCTAAAAACGTCCGCCAGGTCCCAATAGATCTCAGGCACCCCTATTAAATTGGGATTAGAGGGTAGATCAGAATCTGCCACGCTCCCCACCATCCTGGAGAAAGAGGGAGGAGACAAAAGAGAAGAGGGGGGGGGAGACAAGGGTTTGGGCAAACTCCCGCTGACGATCGACTTGACGTCGGCCGCCGTTGAGAGTTCGCCCGTGCTCCAATTAATGACACGAACACATGACGACAACCAGGGATGACCCAACACCATGACAGAATAGGGGAAAAGATGACAAAAAAAGTAACCCATTCCCACTCCCCACCCTCCACCCGGATGTGTAAGGGAACTGTGCGCTGGGTGACGCTCCCACTGCCCAGGGGCCGACCGTCCAGGGCATAGACTGGTAAGGGAACCCCTAAGTCCTCCACCGGGGTTCCCCACTCCTTCACCAATCCCACGTGAATAAAATTGCCCGCCGCACCTGAGTCAATGAGAGCCTTAGTTCCCCTAATGTCACCCCCACAGTTGATCGCCACCTCAAAAAATGTGCGAGAATCCGTGGTCTTGGCAGGAATGAGCCCACCTGCTGGCACCCTCTCGAGGCCCGACGGCGCACCTTCCATCCCCGATTGGCGCCGAGCCGATACAGCCTGGACCCGACAGCTGCCGAAGCGGTGACCGGTGCGGCCGCACCGGAAGCAGCGTCGCTCTTTGATGAAGCGCTGCCTCTCGTCGTCCGAGAGCGACAGCGCTCCAAGCTGCATGGATTCATCACCCAGTGGCCCACTCGTGTAATGCATGGAATTATCAACACCAGGAGAAGAAGGAAAACATACCTGGGGCTGGGTGTTGTTGACATGCTCCTTCTCCCTCTCCCGGTGCCGATTATCCATCTTGATGGTGGTGTTGATCAGCACTTCCAGCTGCTCGGGGATCTCACGTGCGGAGAGAGCATCTCGCATCCGCGCTGAGAGTCCCCTGACGAACAGAACCATGCAGACGTTCTCCGCCCAAGCTGTCTCCCGAGCCAAGATCCGAAATTTGATAGCATAAGCTGCGACTGTGCGGAGGCCCTGCCGGCAGTCGAGAAGACGACCACCAGCCTCGAAGATCGAGAGTACCCGGGAAGTATCGAATACTCTTCTCAATTCCCGGGTAAAGGCGTCCAGACTGTCGCAGATTATCGCCCCTGCCTCTAATTCCGCCGTAGCCCAGGAGAGAGCTTCGCCGGTGAGCAGTGTGATAATATACGCTACCTGCGCTGTCTCCGATGGAAATGATCGTGGTTGCAGCCGGAAAACGAGTAGACACTGGGTGATGAATTCCCGACAACCATCCGGTGATCCGTCATAGCGAGCGGGCGCCTGCAGATGTGGTTCGCGGGACCGCTCCTGGACCCCGAACCCCCCCCGACTTTCCTCTGCGTGGAGCGCTGCTTCCCCCGCCGCCGACTGCACACCAGCCACTCCTTCTTGGGCTTGTCGAGCTGTGGCCAACGCCGACTGCGCCACCGCTTGGGATGATCCGACGACCCCATTGAGTCGGATTAACTCGGCGCTGACCAGCTGCTGATGTTCCTCCATCCGTGTCTGGGCTGCTCCCTGCGTCCGAAGCATCTCCATGATGGCCTCCATGGAATTCTGATGGTCAGGTCTTCTGTCAGAGTGCAGGTAGGTGAATTCCAATGGTTGAAGGCAATCACAGAGACAGAGAGTGTTTACTCTTGAACAGGTTCGACTTTAATAGTAAGAACACAGAGTAAATTCTAAGAGAGAACAAGTGCTAAAAGCACAAGTGTAAGATAAGGTAAATGGGAGCTTATTGGAGGTCCACAGAAGAACCGTCCGCGTTATCCCCGAACGCAATTAGTGAAGACCTGACAATGGACAAGCAGAAGAGAGGTAAGTTAAATAGAGAACAAATACCAACATTCCACACACACCCCCGTGACAGCCAATCAGGAACCACCCCTAAGTGACAGCACTAATTGACAGGGAAATGACAGGTGACAAGCCCAGTGACATATGCCAGGAATGTGGGTGGTCATCGACCGAGGTCGGTGTCCAGAACGTAACACCTGGGTAGATAAAAGTTAAAAAAAAAAAAATTAGATTAATGCGTTAATTATATTATCGCGCGATACTAGTATCGCGTTAACGCAGCACGTTAACACCGTTAACGGCCCAGCTCTAATATATATATATATATATATATATATATATATACATACATACACACATATAAACCAATAACAAAATAAAAACACAGTTAAGAATAATACACATAAGCAAATAAACAAACATATGCACAGCCTATGTACAAAAGAAATAAACAGTTAGTCTTTACAGTTTTCTTCGATTGCATAAACACTCAAATCAAAAGTATTACACAATTATCAAAACCTTACACTCAAGGAGCAAAACATAGGCCCAGATTTGCACCCCTATAAGCACAAAGTCAGCGTCACACTTTTTGAAAAACAATGCACACAGTGATTTGCAAAACACTAAACACACTTGCATTACATTAGACACAGAATGTCAAATTACCACACATATGAGCCAATTGGTTAAACACAGCAATCAGATGCACACACACACCATTGCTTAATTGTAGATACACCAATCAGGTGCACTAAAAAAAGGAGCAGGTGAGTTCACCTGTCTTCAACCAAAATGGAAGGAGAGTGAAGTACTGTACACAGAGAACGTGAAAATATACAATACATTCATCAAACACTACACAAGACAACCAATGATGCAGACATTTTCTCTCCATATACCCAAATCAGTCAACATGTCGTCAACATGGAGGATCACAACAAAAAATTCTCTTGCCAGATCCAGCTAGGCAAAGAGATAATGTCTAGTATTTTCTGTACTTAAATTTAAATTGTCTCTATTTTTGTTTTTGTTTTACTGTCTGATATTTGCTGAGCTTACAGTGTTATGTAGTAGCATGACAACTGGGACATGTTTTGTTGTGATTCTCCATGTTGAAATGTTGACTGATTGGTTATATGGAAAGAAAATGTTTTTTTTCCTTCAGTCTGCATCATTGATTTGGGTATAGCCTATGGAGATAAATAAATTATATTTTCATCAGTCTACAGCATTGGTCTGGTGTAGTGTTTGGTGAATTTATTGTATATTTGCACATTCTCTGTGTACTTCACTTACAGTACTCTAATCACATTTAGTAGAATTGCTAAATGTGTTTTAGGTTAAGCACATCAGTGTGTAACTGGTTCAAACAGAATTAAGTCATAAATGTAGTTTTTATAAATTAGTGTGTATAGTTTTGACAAGTGTTCAATTTAGCAAAGGATCTGAGATGTTCTGATAATTGTGTGTGTGGTTGTGCTAAATGTGTGTAGTGTTTTGAAACACCGGGCCCTGTTTTCAAAATCATGCTTAAGCAATCGGGAAAAAAAAACTGTATTGTGTGTTTCATTATATACATATGTTTCGGTTTTCTCATAAAAAAAGATTTTTGGGTCTTTTCCTGCCTTTGGTCCGCTTTGCATTCACATCTCAAATGAACCGCAGCAGGGTTCACTTGCAAGAGTGAATGAGCTTTCACACCACCCCAAACCAACCGGACTATCCGAGGAAATGAACCAGGGTTCGATTAAAGCTTATTATAGTTCATCACAGTATCATGAGCATGTCTTTGTCAGTGGACACTGGACATGGGTATGGATGGCTCCAGGTGCTGCTGCGTTAAAGTGCACATCTTCAATACCTATCTGTACTATTTTAAAGCACAGTGCAGGACACACTCAAAGGTTATCGCACCTCAGAGATGGCAGTGGACATGTATGACAGGACAATGGCCTTATGTAATGGCCTTGGGATTGAGGAACATACTACCAGCCAAAGGAGGAAGCAGAAAAGGATGGTAGTTGAGTCATCGTGTGGCACAAGCTCAGACCTCAGCTCAGGAGATCAGCTGAGACAGAGACTGTTCTATCCAGTCCTCGACAGAATGCTGCAAGAGCTTGAGAGCAGGTTCTCATGAGTTGGAGAAAAACTTATGAGAGGCATACATGCATGTTATCCAGCCTCAGACCAGTTTATCTCAGTGGAATTGCTGCAACCCCTCGCCACACATTACAATATCCAACTACTGCCAGAGGAGATCACAGTTGCAAAGTGTTTACTGGCCAGCAGGCAGAGATGCAGTCCCTATCCAAAGTGCCTGGATGTTAAGATTGTTTGGTCTGACGGATCAAGACACTGTGAGTTGTTTGAAGAAATAAGAAGAATAACATGTCCAAGAAATAAACTTTTCATTCATTCATTCATTTACATGGTAGTCTTTTTTCAAAGCGGACTACTTTTTATTTTATAAATGTTCCACAAATAAGGGAAGGACTCAAATATACCTGAATAGTTCAGGGTTTTATTTCAAAGTCGGTCTACAGACACCAGTGTTTTGTCTCCTCTTCTGTGTTTGATTAAAAAATAGGTCTACACAGTCAGTATTTTTTCTCCTCTTCATAAGAGTTGAGGTTTTCCTTTGTTATAACAGGTAAAAACAGCAATAAAAAGTCAAAAAAAAAATGTTGTTCCTTTATAATTCCATTAATGCAACAAACTGTGTGCTATAAGTATAAAGTATAATAAATCGCAAATTACTTTGGGTATGCAATTGTCAGGCGTTTTATGCTAAATGTGGGGTATGCTTGGGGATATATAAAACGTTATACACTGTGTTATCTTCATTTTAAGGGTAAATAGGTTGTGCGGCTCTCTGAGCATTTTATTTAGTAGGAGGGGGGAAAAGTGGCTCTTTTGACGGTAAAGGTTGCTGACCCCTGCCCTAGAGTAACCCCCTAACCATAACCCTAATTTAAGAAATGGTTAAAATCCTGAAAATGGATAAATATTCGATATGTATGGTGAGGACTGAAGTTAATAATGATATTCATGAAAGAAAATTGGAACAATACATGTTTTACTGAGATCGCAGTTCCGGTCACTAGGGAGACCGGTAGTGGGTTTTTTAAAGGTTGACTCGAGGGTTAATATATGATGGGTTAAGAAGACAATGGGCTCATGGTGCCACGGTCTGTTTGGCATCAGGTCGCTGAGTTCAGGCTCATAGATAGCCCTTGTTGTCCATCTGGCCAGGGTGAGGTCGATGGGAAAAAAATACAATGGCCAGCATTGCAGAGGGTGGCAGTGACTGACTCCACAGACACTGAAGCTCCACTGTCAGCCTCCAATGGACGCCACTACCGCAGCCACCACCTACCTCCCCCGACGTGACCCGCCTCATCATCTCCCATGGTGCCCCGCGGCTGGGAGGCGACATCTTCAAGGACAGCCCCATCCACGTCACACGGAGCAATATAACCACCCCACAGTTGAGTGTTGGCATACTGGGCCTTGGATTGCTTGGACACGGAACAAGACGGTGGCAGAGCAGATACTGAAGCAGTCCACCCCACACAACTACAAGCAGCTCCTAGCATGGCCCCGGCAAGCACCTCACGGCAAAGCCCCTTTGGACTTGGAAGGAAAAACAAGGACCCTGCCTGCCTGATGGATCAGATTAGCACGTTCTTTGGAGGAGACAAGAAGAAGAAGGCTGCATCACCCAAAACATCCTCCACCCGTCGCCGGGCCGACGAGAATGCCGCAACGCATTTCATCAGGAGCATTGTGTCATCATCATCGTCTCCTCGTCCCAAGTCCAGGGCCTCGTCGCCGCATGTCGAGAGTAAGAAGTCATCCCTCAGACGTCACAGAGACCAAAGCACGCTGTCCAGAATCTTCAACCTGGGAGAAACCCGCTCACCGCCTAAACACTAGAGCACCATCTTCTGAGCTCTCCACTGAGGAGCAGACCTCAAATCCAACAGACGGGAAAAGAGGAGGAGAGATCTACATTTGGCAGACTCACATCCCCAAGAAATGTTAACCTACTAACATCCAGTCTCCTTTATTTTCAAGATAGCGACATGCCCTTAGCACCGACAACAATATCCAATGTCAACTGGGATGTACTGTATGTTGGTCACTGGCATGGAGAACAGTGGATGTTTGTGTGTGTGTCAGTAGTTGCCTTTTAATCCTAATTCTTGAGAGTTAGTTCTTGAGATATCGCTTGACCTTTGGCTTTGTACAACTTCCAGATGTGTGGTAATGCAATGGCAAAATCTTCTTCTATTGTAAAATCTGTCTCAACAAGCTCTTCATACCTCATTCTTCCTCGTCTGATGGTGCTTAGTGTCTGCTGTCTGTTGTCAAAGGTTTGTTCACTGACAGGTGTTGTTATATCTGTCTTCCTATTGTATTGTTGAATTTTATATAAGAATGTGGCTTTATATATCTTGTTGCTTTTTAGGACCACCGCTCACATGCCCACACCTGTATCTTGTTTTGTGTGTCAGCATATGTATGAAGTCTGAGTCAAGTGTGTTTGTGGTCATTGTCTTTGTTGTACAGAGCAAAAGTTTGTTATCAGAAAAGTATGTTGTGATGAACATGAAATGCATTTGAAAATACAACTGGAAACCTATAAATAGTATGGAGCCTAATCTTGTTTTTCCCTGAACTAAGAATGTTTAATTGTCTTATTATTTAACTCATGGACGTGTACAGTCTTGTGTTACCTACTCCAATAAACTCAATAGAATAAAATGCCCTTTTGAAGTGGAGTGTTACGTAAACAAAAGGCAAATGCTATTAGCACCCAGGTGTCCATAGCCAACAATGTTATTAATTTTGCACATTAGATACTGTTAGAACATAGAGCTGAATACTGTATTTATATAATATATAAGCCAAATATATTATACAAATATATTATAATATTATACAATATTATATACAGTATATAAGATAAGATTGATTGAAAACTTTATTAACAGATTGCAGAATGGGTACAATACAGCAATGGTTCCCAAAGTGGGGGTCCATGATTTCCAGAATGTATTGATTTCATAAAAAAGAAAATTCTAGTTGCAGTATAGTTAGATAACCTAGGTGGGGAACAACCAAGAGATCACTGCAACAGAGGGCAACGCAGTCTAAACTCACACAAGTTGGAGAGTTTCTCTCTCTCTCTCTCTCTCTCTCTCTCTCTCTCTCTCTCTCTCTCTCTCTCTCTCTCTCTCTCTCTCTCTCTCTCTCTCTCTCTCTCTCTCTCTCTCTCTCTCTCTCTCTCTCTCTCTCTCTCTATCTCTCTCACACACACACACACACGAAGAAAAAACAAAAACTGGGGGAGTGTAACGCGTGGGAGGCTCACACTACTTCCCCCAGTTTCCTTCCTCAGTGAGCAGGCGCCCCGACCGACCTGTAGGAGTCGCTGTTTACAACGACCAGGATACACACCCCACCGGCTTCCCACCCGCTGACTCTGCCAATTGTGTTAGTAGGGACGACCGACCAAGCCGGAGGTATCGCACACAGCTGGATTCGATACCATTGTCTCTGCGGTGGTAGACAGGCGCTTAGTCCGCTGCGCTAACCCAGCCGCTCTCACATGTGAGATTCTAAACCTGAAAGACATTTATTTATACATTTTTTCCGTAGGTTTTGCTTTTCATTTTAATAGAAGCGATTCTCTAAGGTGTTGGTTCTCAAAATGTCATGTCAAGGACCCCCGAATTATACACATAATAGGTCAAGGTCACCAATCTGAGGTCAAGGTCACCAATCTGAGAAGATATTTATTTTGAGGTGTAATTTAGTCCAGAATCCCATATCCATATTGAGCACATGGATGTAACAGTGTTGACAATTAAATGTTCAGAAAATTAATTCTTATAATAATAATAATAATAATAATTCATTACATTCATATAGCTTTACAACGTAGGGTTATACGTTCTCTCATTGTACTAACGTCTAGTACTCTAGTGAATAAAATATTGGTGAAATTAAACTGTTCCTCATTTAGCTGGGGATCCTCCGGACCCTGCTTTGAGAACCCCCTAAAGGACCTGGGGGTCCCCTGCTTTGAGAACCCCCTAAAGGACCTGGGGGTCCCCTGCTTTGAGAACCCCCTAAAGGACCTGGGGGTCCCCTGCTTTGAGAACCCCCTAAATGACCTGGGGGTCCCCTGCTTTGAGAACCCCCTAAAGGACCTGGGGGTCCCCTGCTTTGAGAACCCCCTAAAGGACCCGGGGGTCCACTGCTTTGAGAACCCCCTAAAGGACCCGGGGGTCCCCTGCTTTGATAACCCCCTAAAGGACCTGGGGGTCCCCTGCTTTGAGAACCCCCTAAAGGACCTGGGGGTCCCCTGCTTTGAGAAGCCCATAAAGGACCTGGGGGTCCCCTGCTTTGAGAACCCCCGGATAGACCATGATATCCTTATTGATCATCTCTGCCAGGCAGTTGGTGTCAGTGGCCCAGCCCTATCCTGGTTGCGTCTACCTTAATGATAAGCAAGCAGTGCAAAAATGCGGAAGCATTCGTCACCGCACGCCACTACGGTAAAGCGCCTTTCTTTTCAGGCCCGCTTTGGGAGCTGTCGCGCGGAAATAGGCTGTCTATTGCCATTCTCTTTGACAAACTCTAACCTTAACCAGCTCCTTAACAGCGCCTAAACTTAACCGTTCTAACCTTAACCAACTCCGAAACAATGCCTAACCTTAACCTTAACCGAAAGGCGCATTACCGCACGCCACTACGGTAGAATGCTTCCGCATTCTTGCACTGCTTGCTTATCATTAAGGAAAAGGCATCCTGGTTCACCTCCTACCTCAGTGATAGAAGCTTCTCTGTTAACATCGGAAACTGCTCCTCCCACTCTGCCTCTCTCTCCTGCAGGGTTCCACAAGGCTCCATCCTAAGATAAGATAAGATAAGATAAGATATTCCTTTATTGATCCCCTTGGGGAAATGCAGGCATCATAGCAGCATGGGGGAAGGGGGGGTGGTACAGGTAGTAAAAACAACACAGGCAGTGTAAACAATTAGGTCAATTTGGTCAATATAATTTACTATCTAACTAGCTGAAAAAAAAATATTCACATTATTCACAGTGTCACATAAGGTGCAGTATGCATAAGGTAGTGTTATAATTTACTATCTACTGAGTATACATTATTCACAGTATCACAGTATCCACTGAAATATACATTATTCACAGTATCACAGTATCACAGTATCCACATAAGGTGCAGTATGCCTAAGGTAGTGTAGGTTGTCCTCCTTGGGTTCCTATAAGTCCCAGGTCAATGTCTGGTAGCAGTCACTGCCCCCTGTTGTGGAGCCTGGAGGCTGCTAGTCGCTGCCCACTGTTGTGGAGCCTGATGGCCGCTGGTATGAAGGACTGTCCGAGGCGGTTAGTTGAGTGTCGGGGGGAATGAGTCTGTGGCTGAACGAGCTTCTCGTACTGTGATCCTTGGCCCTATTCTATTTTCCCTATACATGCTGCCCCTTGGTCTGGTCATTCAAAAACATAATATCTATTTCCATTTTTATGCCGACGACACTATCTCCCCATGAAACCAAACAACAAATCCAATCTTGACAGTCTCCGATCCTGTCTAGACTACATAAAATGCTGGATGGCACAAAATGTCTTACAGCTTAACCATTCAAAATGAGAAATCCTCCCTTTCGGCCCCCCAAACCAAACCAGTGTCATCGCCAGCAGCCTGGGTAAGCTGTCTGCCCTAGTCCAGCCCTTTGTGAAAACCTGGGCATGTTCTTTGACCCCGAATTTAGTTTCAATAGGCAGGGGAACTCTGTGGTGAAGGTGTGTTTTTTCCAGCTTCGGTCCATAGCCAGGATCGAGGCCATTCTCTCCCCCTCAGACCTTGAAAGAGTCATTCACGCCTTCATATCCTCACGATTAGATTATTGCAACTCCCTGTACCTGGGGCTTATTAAGTCGACCATAGCCTGCATACAGCTACCCCAAAGCGCTGCTGCTAGACTGCTCACAGGTACCCAGAAGAGAGCTCACATCACCCCTGTTCTTGCCTCCCTTCACTGGCTCCCGGTGCGCTACAGGATAGATTTCAAAGTTCTCCTATTAGTTTATAAAGCCCTTAATGGTATGGGCCCCTTTTACCTAGCAGACCTCCTCACCCCCTATACCAATGTCAGGGCCCTCAGATCAGCTGATAAGGCTCTCCTAACCACCCGTAGGTTCAATTTTAAGTCTAGGGGGGGCATGTTTTTGCGGTCGCAGCCCCTGACCTCTGGAACAGCATCCCCACGTCCATCAAATCTGCCCCCTCCATCGAGTCTTTTAAATCTAAACTCAAAACTCATCTATATTCCCTAGCCTTCCTTGACTCACTCTGACTCTTGCCTTGTTTGTTTTGACGTGTTGTTTTGTTTCTTTGTCTGTTGGTTGTTTATATTGTCTGTATATTTTATACTTTAGGAGCACTTTCTTTTTTTTTAGCTATGCGACTCACTGTGAAGCACTTTGGCTGACAAGTGTCATGTTTAAATGTGCTATACAAAATACATTTGATTGATTTATTGTTCAAATTCCCCTGCTGGGGATCGAACCCAGGGCGCATGCGTAAGAGGAGAGCATATTAATGTAGTGGTGTGAACACTTTCCTTTTATTTATTTTTTTATTTTTTCTCCCCTTTTTTAATTTTTCTCCCATCCCAATTTCGTGTATCCAATTCTTCCCTCCCCTGTCTTGATCGTTGCTAGACTATGGTGAGAACACTTTCCTGTCACCACAATGATCGTTTGTTCGACTTCTGTTTGCTGCATTTGTTTTTGACTTTTGCTGATACAAAACATAATTACATTACTTATGCAACATGGAAATATATTACTTATGGCTATAACATAACATGTTCTCACTATTTAATATTTATATCAATATTTCCCTCTAACGATAAATAAAGTGCATATGAAACTATTAAAAATATTTGTTTAACCCTCGAGTCACCCTTGTCGCAAGTGTTTGTGGATAGCGTTGGCTATATTTTATGTATATGTCAGGAAAGTAGCTCAGTATCACATCTTTGACCTACATTACAATAATCCATGTATTTTTTTTTAAACTATCACTATTAAGCGTGTGAATAACAAGTGTCACACCTTTCACCCAAGTCGCAGAACTGGACAGGTTAGGGTTAGGGGGTTAGGGTTAGAGTTAGGGTTAGGGTAACCCTAGAGCAGGGGTCCGGCAACCTGCCGCAACCTGCGGCTCCCTGGCCCCCCAAAAAATGTATTCATTTTTTCAACTTTTTTTTTTTTACTTTTTTTTTTGTTCTCTTATTTTGGAGATCGATGTCATACTGTGACACTGAAATGAAAAAATATTTCATCAACTAAAATATTTAGTCAACAAAAATATTTCATCAACTAAAATATACAGTACGTCACACCCTGTGCCTCTCCCTGCCGTCTGCAAGTGGCTAATCTTGAGTGTCCGACCCCCCAGTAAGCTAACCATGGATAAAAAAAAAAAAAGGAAAGTCAGAGGAAAATATTGGGTTTAATTCAGCGTGGACAGATTAATTTGCTTTCACGACTAACGATGCAGGCTTACCTGTATGCCTGATATGTGGTGCAAAATTTGCGAACAACGAAAATGTTTATTTTTATTTTATAGATTTTCCACAAATAAGGGAAGGACTCAAATAGAGCTGCATAGTTCAGGGTTTTATTTCAAAGTAGGTCTACAGATGCTCTTTTGTTTATAAATCCTGTTTTTTTCTTTGTTCTTTTTTAAATGTTTTTTTCCTTTAAGGATTTTTTTTAAATTTGTTGTTAAGATTGTTTGGTTTGACAGATCACTGTGAGTTGTTTGAAGAAATAAGAAGAATAACATGTCCAAGAAATAAACTTTTCATTCATCATTCATTCATTAATTTACATGGAAGTCTTTTTTCAAAGTGGACTACTTTTTATTTTATAAATGTTCCACAAATAAGGGAAGGACTCAAATATACCTGAATAGTTCAGGGTTTTATTTGGTCTACAGACACCAGTGTTTTGTCTCCTCTTCTGTGTTTTATTAAAAAATAGGTCTACATAGTCAGTATTTTTTCTCCTCTTCATAAGAGTTGAGGTTTTTCTTTGTTATAACAGGTAAAAACAGCAATCAAAAGTCAAAATTTTATTTTTGTTGCTTTATAATTCCATTAATGCAACAAACTGTGTGCTATAAGTATAAAGTATAATAAATCGCAAATTACTTTGGGTATGCAATTGTCAGGCATTTTATGCTAAATGTGGGGTATGCTTGGGGATATATAAAACGTTATACACTGTGTTATCTTCATTTTAAGTGTAAATAGGTTGTGCGGCTCCCTGAGCATTTTATTTAGTAGGAGGGGGGAAAAGTGGCTATTTTGATAGTAAAGGTTGCTGACCCCTGCCCTAGAGTAACCCTAACCCTAACCCCATAACCCTAACCCTAATCTAAGAAATGGTTAAAATCCTGAAAATGGATAAATATTCTATATGTATGGTGAGGACTGAAGTTAATAATGATATTCATGAAAGAAAATTGGAACAATACATGAAAAAGATATGTTTTACTGAGATCGCAGTTTCGGCACTAGGGAGACCGGTAGTGGGTTTTTTAAAGGTTGATTCGAGGGTTAATATATGATCGGTTAAGAAGACAATGGTCTCATGATGCCACGGTCTGTTTGGTATCAGGTCTCTGAGTTCAGGCTCATAGAGCCCTTGTTGTCCCTCTGGCCAGGGTGAGGTCGATGGGAAAAAAAGACAATGGCCAGCATTGCAGAGGGCGGCAGTGACTGACTCCACAGACACTGAAGCTCCACTGTCAGCCTCCAATGGACGCCACTACCGCAGCCACCACCTATACCTACCCCGACGTGACCCGCCTCATCATCTCCCATGGTGCCCCGCGGCTGGGAGGCGACATCTTCAAGGACAGCCCCATCCATGTCACACGGAGCAATATAACCACCCCACAGTTGAGTGTTGGCATACTGGGCTTTGGATTGCTTGGACACGGAACTAGACGGTGGCAGAGCAGATACTGAAGCAGTCCACCCCACACAACTACAAGCAGCTCCTAGCATGGCCCCGGCAAGCACCTCACGGCAAAGCCCCTTTGGACTAGGAAGTAAAAACAAGGACCCTGCCTGCCTGATGGATCAGATTAGCACGTTCTTTGGAGGAGACAAGAAGAAGAAGAAGAGCAAGGGGACAATCCGTGGTCACCCGGCTGCATCACCCAAAACATCCTCCACCCGTCGCCGGGCCGACGAGAATGTCGCAACGCATTTCTTCAGGAGCATTGTGTCATCATCATCGTCTCCTCGTCCCAAGTCCAGGGCCTCATCGCCGCATGTCGAGAGTAAGAAGTCATCCCTCAGACGTCACAGAGACCAAAGCACGCTGTCCAGAATCTTCAACCTGGGAGAAACCCACTCACCGCCTAAACACTAGAGCACCATCTTCTGAGCTCTCCACTGAGGAGCAGACCTCAAATCCAACAGACGGGAAAAGAGGAGGAGAGATCTACATTTGGCAGACTCACATCCCCAATAAATGTTAACCTACTAACATCCAGTCTCCTTTATTTTCAAGATAGCGACATGCCCTTAGCACCGACAACAATATCCAATGTCTACTGGGATGTACTGTATGTTAGTCACTGGCATGGAGAACAGTGGATGTTTGTGTGTGTGTCAGTAGTTGCCTTTTAATCCTAATTCTTGAGGGTTAGTTCTCGAGATATTGCTTGACCTTTGGCTTTGTACAACTTCCAGATGTGTGGTAATGCAATGGCAAAATCTTCTTCTATTGTAAAATCTGTCTCAACAAGCTCTTCACACCTCATTCTTCCTCGTCTGATGGTGCTTAGTGTCTGCTGTCTGTTGTCAAAGGTGTGTTCACTGACAGGTGTTGTTATATCTGTCTTCCTATTGTATTGTTGAATTTTATATGAGAATGTGGCTTTATATATCTTGTTGCTTTTTAGGACCACCGCTCACATGCCCACACCTGTATCTTGTTTTGTGTGTCAGCATATGTATGAAGTCTGAGTCAAGTGTGTTTGTGGTCATTGTCTTTGTTGTACAGAGCAAAAGTTTGTTATCAGAAAAGTATGTTGTGATGAACATGAAATGCATTTGAAAATACAACTGGAAACCTATAAATAGTATGGAGCCTAATCTTTTCCTGAACTAAGAATGTTTAATTATCTTATTATTTAACTCATGGACGTGTACAGTCTTGTGTTACCTACTCCAATAAACTCAATAGAATAGTAGTGTTAGGAAAACAAAAGGCAAATTCTATTAGCACCCAGGTGTCCATAGCCAACAATGTTATTAATTTTGCACATTAGATACTGTTAGAACATAGAGCTGAATACTGTATTTATATAATATATAAGCCAAATATATTATACAAATATATTATAATATTATACAATATTATATACAGTATATAAGATAAGATTGATTGAAAACTTTATTAACAGATTGCAGAATGGGTACAATACAGCAGTGGTTCCCAAAGTGGGGGTCCATGATTTCCAGAATGTATTGATTTCATTAGAAAGAAATGTAACTTCTAGTTGCAGTATAGTTAAATAACCTAGGTGGGGAACAACCAGGAGATCACTGCAACAGATGGCAACGCAGTCTAAACTCACACAAGTTGGAGAGTCTCTCTCTCTTTCTCTCTCTCTCTCTCTCTCTCTCTCTCTCCTCTCTCTCTCTCTCCTCTCTCTCTCTCTCTCTCCTCTCCCCTCTCCTCTCTCTCTCTCATCTCTCCTCTCTCTCTCTCCTCTCTCTCTCTCTCTCTCTCTCTCTCTCTCTCTCTCTCTCTCTCAGTGCATGCTGGGAATGAGACTGGAGAGATTGGAGAGTGGAGGTTGGAGGTGTAGTGAGTTTTTTTCTATCTTTATCTGTCTATTTTGTTAATTTGATTATGGGATATTGTATTATAGTGTAGTGTTGGGTTGCTGTGTGTTTTGGTGTGTATAGGGTTAAGTGGGAGTGTTTTGTTTGTTTGGCAGTCGGCCAGGCTGTTTTGCTGGCTGATGTCAGACGCCAGTATGGAGTTTGCCAAAATCGGCAGGAAGCATGGTGTAAAGATTAATGCTTCTAATGTGTCCGTAGAGGATTGCAGCTTGGCAATAGGTAAGGTCGTTGGACATAAAAGTGTGAAATCAGCCGCGAGGATGAACGGTGGAGTTGTTATTTTTCTAGACTGTCTTGAGAAGGTGCACTCGGTTGTAGAATCCGGAGTCAGTATAGAGGATGTGTTTATTGCCGTGGAGCCTCTCTCCACACCAGGCAAAAGGATTAATATAAATAACATCCCGCCGTTCATAAGTGACGAAATACTGATAAATCAACTTGCACGATATGGGAGGATAATTTCCCCGATAAGAAAACTGTCATCTGGATGCAAATCTCTGGTGTTAAAACATGTTGTTTCACATAGACGGCAGGTTTTAATGATTCTCGAGAACAACAGAGAACAGATTGATTTGGTTTTAAAATTAAGAGTTGATGATTTTGACTACGTCGTTTTTGTGAACTCTGGAAACTCAAAGTGTTTCAAGTGCGGAGAAGAGGGACATTTAGTCCGAGATTGTGTGAGGGAAGAGGCGAGAGGCGCACAATCTCAGCCTGCGCACAGTGCAGCAGGGACAGTGAAGTGGCAGAGCAGAGCTGCGAGCAGTGTCAACAGTATCCCTCTGCAGGCCGTCAGTAGTGCAGCCGAAGCTGCGCGTAGTGGAGGTACAGAGAAGGGAGGGGTGGGAGCTGTTCCCCCCTCAGAGGAGCCTCAGCCCCAAGAGGAGCGAGGCACTGCGCGCATCGCAGGTGTAGAGAAGGGAGAAGTGTGGCAGAGCAGAGATGCGAGCAGTGTCAACAGTATCCCTCTGCAGACCGTCAGTAGTACAGCCGATAGTATCCAGCTGCAGGGCCACAGAGTCGGTGCAGCAGGTACGGAGCAGAGCATTGGTACAGAGGAGGGAGGAGTGAGGGACGCTGGCCCCCCCTCAATCAGTGGCGACTGAGGGGTAACAGGGGGGGGTGCGGGTGGTGCAGGTACAGAGGAGGGAGGGGTGGGAGACGCTGTTCCCCCCTTAACCAGTGGTAGTGTAGGTACGGATGTGGGAATCAGAGATGCTGCCCCCCCTTCAACAAGTGGCGAGGTAACAGGGGAGAGCAGAGGTTTTTTGGTCCCCCCAAGCAAAACACCTCGTCAGGGTAAGAAAAGGAATAAGGAAAATATGACAAGTGAAGTAATAGGAAAAAAGCTGAATGTGGTGGACAATGTAAACAGTCAGACAGTGGATGACGTGGTGGGAAGTGATGGAGGGGTGGGCTCTCAGGATAAGGAAGGAGTGACAAGTTTGGTCAAAGAGAGTCAGGAGGGTGTAGAAGACACAGGTTCCTCTCAGTCCAGCATGGACGAGGATGAGGCTGAAAAACAATGGGGGGCAGACGTCTCAAGTGCTGAGGAAGATGAGTTCCCAAATGCTTCTCAAGTGTCTGATTCACAACGGAAAAAATTGTATGCAGTCAGGCAGATACAGCAGTTCCTGCACACAACAAAAAATTTGAGAAGTGTCAAAGTGGAAGATTTTTTTGAAGATTTAGAGATGTTTATTTTTTCAGCAAGGACTCAAATGAGGTTGAAGAACAATGGGGGGTACACTTCCCAGGAAGTTTTTAGACTGAGAAAAATTGTGCAGAAGCTCAAAAAATTGGATAATGTAATATTACCATGATAATGGAGCCTCTGATGTATGGAGCTTGGCTGGACATTCAGGAAGGGAGTAGACCTGGGCTTGGACAGTGTCTGCAAGCAGTTGGGACAATGAAACTGAAAGATGTTGTGGATGTAGCCGGGTCAGAGGAAGTGGCTTCTTTATTGGGGCTGAGGACAGCCTGTCACAACAGACAGGGTCTGTCTGGACGATTGGACTGAAGCGCGGAGCATCGGGGAACGATACCTGTTGGAACGGAAGGTCCTGATGAAGGGAATCTTTTTCATGCCATCGGGGGACAATACCTGTTGCAGGAATATTTCGGTGGAACGGAAGGTCCTGATGAAGGGGATCTATTTCATGCGCTGAATATAAAAACGGACACAAATGGACTGACGGGACCCTTCTTGGGTTGCTCATATGTTGTTCTTGATGAAATATTTTGTGTTGAATGGATGCATGGATACTTTTTTTGTTTGGGTGGAGCTTCAATGTTTTTTTTGTTGTGTTGCAGAAGGACAGGTGTATTTAAAAAAAAAAATTATTGTGAGATCTCAGGTGGTTTTAAGTGTGATGGGGACACATGTTGCCCGATATAATGTGTAGTTAGTTATTTAATTGTATTGACACACGCATTGTAATGAGAATTAGGTAAATAAATGTTTTTTCTAAAATCAAATCTCTCTGTCTCTCTCTCTCTTTCTCTCTCTCTCTCTCTCTCTCTCTCTCTCTCTCTCTCTCTCTCTCTCTCTCTCTCGCACACACACACACACAAAGAAAAAACAAAAAATCCATCAAAACCAATGTTGTTGCTAATCATTGACACATGCTAGACTGTAATAACCCCCCACAGAAAAATCTACTTTGCATTTGATATATTGCAAATATTTCACTTGTGTGTTTTTTAACAATAATTTGTGATGCCATCACAAACACTGGCATTTAAAGGGTACAAATTTAAAAATTCCTGCACCAGAATGCAGGGAATTAAGTCTTTGTATCAAAAAACAATCCTGGTGTGAAGTATAATAAATCGCAAATTACTTTGGGTATGCAATTGTCAGGCATTTTATGCTAAATGTGGGGTATGCTTGGGGATATATAAAACGTTATACACTGTGTTATCTTCATTTTAAGTGTAAATAGGTTGTGCGGCTCCCTGAGCATTTTATTTAGTAGGAGGGGGGAAAAGTGGCTCTTTTGATAGTAAAGGTTGCTGACCCCTGCCCTAGAGTAACCCTAACCCTAACCCCATAACCCTAACCCTAATCTAAGAAATGGTTAAAATCCTGAAAATGGATAAATATTCTATATGTATGGTGAGGACTGAAGTTAATAATGATATTCATGAAAGAAAATTGGAACAATACATGAAAAAGATATGTTTTACTGAGATCGCAGTTTCGGTCACTAGGGAGACACGTAGTGGGTTTTTTAAAGGTTGATTCGAGGGTTAATATATGATCGGTTAAGAAGACAATGGTCTCATGATGCCACGGTCTGTTTGGTATCAGGTCTCTGAGTTCAGGCTCATAGAGCCCTTGTTGTCCCTCTGGCCAGGGTGAGGTCGATGGGAAAAAAAGACAATGGCCAGCATTGCAGAGGGCGGCAGTGACTGACTCCACAGACACTGAAGCTCCACTGTCAGCCTCCAATGGACGCCACTACCGCAGCCACCACCTATACCTACCCCGACGTGACCCGCCTCATCATCTCCCATGGTGCCCCGCCCGGCTGGCGAGGCGACATCTTCAAGGACAGCCCCATCCATGTCACACGGAGCAATATAACCACCCCACAGTTGAGTGTTGGCATACTGGGCTTTGGATTGCTTGGACACCGGAACTAGACGGTGGCAGAGCAGATACTGAAGCAGTCCCACCCCCACACAACTACAAGCAGCTCCTAGCATGGCCCCGGCAAGCACCTCACGGCAAAGCCCCTTTGGACTAGGAAGTAAAAAACAAGGACCCTGTCTGCCTGATGGATCAGATTAGCACGTTCTTTGGAGGAGACAAGAAGAAGAAGAAGAGCAAGGGGACAATCCGTGGTCACCCGGCTGCATCACCCAAAACATCCTCCACCCGTCGCCGGGCCGACGAGAATGTCGCAACGCATTTCTTCAGGAGCATTGTGTCATCATCATCGTCTCCTCGTCCCCAAGTCCAGGGCCTCGTCGCCGCATGTCGAGAGTAAGAAGTCATCCCTCAGACGTCACAGAGACCAAAGCACGCTGTCCAGAATCTTCAACCTGGGAGAAACCCACTCACCGCCTAAACACTAGAGCACCATCTTCTGAGCTCTCCACTGAGGAGCAGACCTCAAATCCAACAGACGGGAAAAGAGGAGGAGAGATCTACATTTGGCAGACTCACATCCCCAAGAAATGTTAACCTACTAACATCCAGTCTCCTTTATTTTCAAGATAGCGACATGCCCTTAGCACCGACAACAATATCCAATGTCTACTGGGATGTACTGTATGTTAGTCACTGGCATGGAGAACAGTGGATGTTTGTGTGTGTGTCAGTAGTTGCCTTTTAATCCTAATTCTTGAGGGTTAGTTCTCGAGATATTGCTTGACCTTTGGCTTTGTACAACTTCCAGATGTGTGGTAATGCAATGGCAAAATCTTCTTCTATTGTAAAATCTGTCTCAACAAGCTCTTCACACCTCATTCTTCCTCGTCTGATGGTGCTTAGTGTCTGCTGTCTGTTGTCAAAGGTGTGTTCACTGACAGGTGTTGTTATATCTGTCTTCCTATTGTATTGTTGAATTTTATATGAGAATGTGGCTTTATATATCTTGTTGCTTTTTAGGACCACCGCTCACATGCCCACACCTGTATCTTGTTTTGTGTGTCAGCATATGTATGAAGTCTGAGTCAAGTGTGTTTGTGGTCATTGTCTTTGTTGTACAGAGCAAAAGTTTGTTATCAGAAAAGTATGTTGTGATGAACATGAAATGCATTTGAAATACAACTGGAAACCTATAAATAGTATGGAGCCTAATCTTGTCTTTTCCTGAACTAAGAATGTTTAATTATCTTATTATTTAACTCATGGACGTGTACAGTCTTGTGTTACCTACTCCAATAAACTCAATAGAATAGTAGTGTTAGGAAAACAAAAGGCAAATTCTATTAGCACCCAGGTGTCCATAGCCAACAATGTTATTAATTTTGCACATTAGATACTGTTAGAACATAGAGCTGAATACTGTATTTATATAATATATAAGCCAAATATATTATACAAATATATTATAATATTATACAATATTATATACAGTATATAAGATAAGATTGATTGAAAACTTTATTAACAGATTGCAGAATGGGTACAATACAGCAGTGGTTTCCCAAAGTGGGGGTCCATGATTTCCAGAATGTATTGATTTCATTAGAAAGAAATGTAACTTCTAGTTGCAGCATAGTTAAATAACCTAGGTTGGGAACAACCAGGAGATCACTGCAAACAGATGGCAACGCAGTCTAAACTCGCACAAGTTGGAGAGTCTCTCTCTCTCTCTCTCTCTCTCTCTCTCTCTCTCTCCTCTCTCTCTCTCTCTCTCTCTCTCTCTCTCTCTCTCTCTCTCTCTCTCTCCCTCTCTCTCTCTCTATCTCTCTCTCTCTCTCTCTCTCTCTCTCTCTCTCTCTCTCTCTCTCTCTCTCTCAGTGCATGCTGGGAATGAGACTGGAGAGATTGGAGAGTGGAGGTTGGAGGTGTAGTGAGTTTTTTTCTATCTTTATCTGTCTATTTTGTTAATTTGATTATGGGATATTGTATTATAGTGTAGTGTTGGGTTGCTGTGTGTTTTGGTGTGTATAGGGTTAAGTGGGAGTGTTTTGTTTGTTTGGCAGTCGGTCAGGCTGTTTTGCTGGCTGATGTCAGACGCCAGTATGGAGTTTGCAAAATCGGCAGGAAGCATGGTGTAAAGATTAATGCTTCTAATGTGTCCGTAGAGGATTGCAGCTTGGCAATAGGTAAGGTCGTTGGACATAAAAGTGTGAAATCAGCCGCGAGGATGAACGGTGGAGTTGTTATTTTTCTAGACTGTCTTGAGAAGGTGCACTCGGTTGTAGAATCCGGAGTCAGTATAGAGGATGTGTTTATTGCCGTGGAGCCTCTCTCCACACCAGGCAAAAGGATTAATATAAATAACATCCCGCCGTTCATAAGTGACGAAATACTGATAAATCAACTTGCACGATATGGGAGGATAATTTCCCCGATAAGAAAACTGTCATCTGGATGCAAATCTCTGGTGTTAAAACATGTTGTTTCACATAGACGACAGGTTTTAATGATTCTCGAGAATAACAGAGAACAGATTGATTTGGTTTAAAATTAAGAGTTGATGATTTTGACTACGTCGTTTTTGTGAACTCTGGAAACTCAAAGTGTTTCAAGTGCGGAGAAGAGGGACATTTAGTCCGAGATTGTGTGAGGGAAGAGGCGTGAGGCGCACAATCTCAGCCTGCGCACAGTGCAGCAGGGACAGTGAAGTGGCAGAGCAGAGCTGCGAGCAGTGTCAACAGTATCCCTCTGCAGGCCGTCAGTAGTGCAGCCGAAGCTGCGCGTAGTGCAGGTACAGAGAAGGGGAGGGGGTGGGAGCTGTTCCCCCCTCAGAGGAGCCTCAGCCCCAAGAGGAGCGAGGCACTGCGTGCAGCGCAGGTGTAGAGAAGGGAGAAGTGTGGCAGAGCAGAGATGCGA
>NW_028173035.1:0-16236 GCF_963971535.1 Notolepis coatsorum
CCCGTATTCCTATACGCACTCATGTTCAGGGGGTAGATGTCCTCGTGGGACACAGGTTCCCAATAATAATAATAATAATGGATTGGATTTATATAGCGCTCTTCACTGACCCAGAGTGCTTCACAGAGTCCATTATTCGTTCATACACAGTCATCCCGGTGGTGGTAAGCTACAATTGCAGCCAGAGCTGCCCTGAGGCAGACTCAGGGAAGCGTGGCGAATAATCATCGCCTACGGCCCCTCCGACCACCACCAACATTCATTCACATACATACACATTCATACGAGGCAAGTAGGTTAAGTGTCTTGCCCAAGGACACAACGGCAGTGGGATGGACATGGGCTTGTGCGGGATTCGAACCACCAACCCTTCGATCATTGGACACCCCGCTCTACCCCTGAGCCATAGCCGCCCCAATGCATTGTCCCTTGGGATCATGCCCCCCCCCCGTGGCGATATTAATTGAGGGGCGGATTTGCGGTGATTCTGCATTGTCCATGTTAATCAGAAGTATGTTAATATTGTACATTAATATTGGCTATTATGAGCAAACACAATTCGTTAGATTGGACATTTGAAAAGTCTCGAATGGCCAAAACATGTGTGGAGATTATAGCCTGCTAACGTTACCAGTTAATCTCTTCTTTTCACCAGTTCACATGTGCTGATCAGCAGTAATGCACCGTCATGATTGTGTTGAAGACGTACAGAACTGGGAGATGGGCGCGTCGAGCTGTGGGGCCGCGCCCCCCCTGGAGTTGAGCTTCTGGACCTGGGTCGGGGGGATGGGCTTGTGGGACTGGCCGGTGGCCCGGTACATGGCCTGGACCCACAGGATGCGGTCCTGCTCGTCGTCACTGGCGAAGATCACGGTGTCGCCCTCCTTCACGGCGTTGAAGAACGTCCGCCCGCCGTCCAGACCTGGGAGAGGTGAGACAGACAGTCGTGGACGAGACGGTGGAAACACTAACCCTAACCCACCGTCCAGACCTGGGAGAGGAGAGACAGACAGTCGTGGACGAGACGGTGGAAACACTAACCCTAACCCTAACCCACCGTCCAGACCTGGGAGAGGTGAGACAGACAGTCGTGGACGAGACGGTGGAAACACTAACCCTAACCCGCCGTCCAGACCTGGGAGAGGTGAGACAGACAGTCGTGGACGAGACGGTGGAAACACTAACCCTAACCCACCGTCCAGACCTGGGAGAGGTGAGACAGACAGTCGTGGACGAGACGGTGGAAACACTAACCCTAACCCTAACCCACCGTCCAGACCTGGGAGAGGCGAGACAGACAGTCGTGGACGAGACGGTGGAAACACTAACCCTAACCCTAACCCACCGTCCAGACCTGGGAGAGGAGAGACAGACAGTCGTGGACGAGACGGTGGAAACACTAACCCTAACCCACCGTCCAGACCTGGGAGAGGCGAGACAGACAGTCGTGGACGAGACGGTGGAAACACTAACCCTAACCCACCGTCCAGACCTGGGAGAGGCGAGACAGACAGTCGTGGACGAGACGGTGGAAACACTAACCCTAACCCTAACCCACCGTCCAGACCTGGGAGAGGCGAGACAGACAGTCGTGGACGAGACGGTGGAAACACTAACCCTAACCCACCGTCCAGACCTGGGAGAGGCGAGACAGACAGTCGTGGACGAGACGGTGGAAACACTAACCCTAACCCACCGTCCAGACCTGGGAGAGGCGAGACAGACAGTCGTGGACCAGACGGTGGAAACACCTCCGAGCCTTACGTTACAGAACCACTAGCCCCCTGAGTATTACTGAACACACTGGGACAAATATCTGGTGTATTTGCACCAGTGTAAAATATACATATATATTGAAATATCTGGTTAATTTGGCTCAGTTGCTCAATTTGGATTTTCAGTATAATGTTACCTGGTTGGGGGTTTTGATTGATTGATTGAAAAGTTTATTAACAGATTGCAGAATGGGTACAGTACAGTACGGCTCAATACATACAATTGTTAAGGGGATGCAGACCAGAGAAAGACGTTTGTCTTGTTTACATCAGGGTCCCCCATTTTCAATTCATCATAACATATATGACATACATGACATACAGATAGACAGTACTGCTACATCTATACATTTATGACATAGAAACTGTACATTGGAGGAGGTTGGGTGGGTGGGTGGGGGGGGGGGGTTGGGTAGGAGGGGTGGGTGGGGGCCACTGTACAACTGAACAAGCAAAACTGTACATTGTAATATTGACAAGACCATACTTGGTAATTTACTGTACATTGGAGGGGGTTGTGTTAGGACATTTACAGGGGCCAGTTTCGAATTGCAGTCTCCCGTAGGTGTTCTTTGAGAGTGTTTTTTAAAGTGGGTAGTGATTCACATTCCTTTACAGCTTTGGGTAGGGCGTTCCACATTGATGTGGCATAATTGCGAAACGTGTTTAGTCCCTTGTTTGAGCCGAATCTGGGTTTTACATGATTTGTGGAGCTCCCTCTGGTGTTGTGATCGTGGTATTCACTGACCTTTGGGAAGTATTTTGACATGTACATGGGTACCTTGGTCGTGTAGTGTATCTTGTAGACCAGGTCAGTGTAATGTTACCTGGTTGGGGGTCAGTGTGATGTTACCTGGTTGGGGGTCAGGGGTCAGGGGTCAGAGGTCATGTTACCTGGTCAGGGGTCAGTGTGATGTTACCTGGTTGGGGGTCAGGGGTCATGTTACCTGGTTGGGGGTCAGGGGTCATGTTACCTGGCTGGGGGTCAGGGGTCAGGGGTCATGTTACCTGGTTGGGGGTCAGGGTTCATGTTACCTGGCTGGGGGTCAGTGTGATGTTACCTGGTTGGGGGTCAGGGGTCAGGGGTCATGTTACCTGGTTGGGGGTCAGTGTAGTCCACAGTGTAACCATCCAGCTGCAGAAGCTCCACTGGCTCCGCCTTCTTCTCTCTGTAGCTGCACATGGCGAACGTGTACTGGCTCACCTGCACCAATCACAGAGGAGGGGGCGGGTCATTTAACCAATCACAGAGAAGGGGACAGTTCATTTAACCAATCACAGAGAAGGGGACGGTTCATTTAACCAATCACAGAGGAGGGGACAGTTCATTTAACCAATCACAGAGAAGGGGACAGTTCATTTAACCAATCACAGAGGAGGGGACCGTTCATTTAACCAATCACAGAGGAGGGGACCGTTCATTTAACCAATCACAGAGAAGGGGACCGTTCATTTAACCAATCACAGAGAAGGGGATGGTTCATCTAACCAATCACAGAGGAGGGGACAGTTCATTTAACCAATCACAGAGGAGGGGACAGTTCATTTAACCAATCACAGAGGAGGGGACAGTTCATTTAACCAATCGCAGAGAAGGGGACGGTTCATCTAACCAATCACAGAGAAGGGGACGGTTCATCTAACCAATCACAGAGAAGGGGACAGTTCATCTAACCAATCACAGAGGAGGGGACAGTTCATTTAACCAATCACAGAGAAGGGGACAGTTCATTTAACCAATCACAGAGAAGGGGACAGTTCATCTAACCAATCACAGAGGAGGGGACAGTTCATCTAACCAATCACAGAGGAGGGGGCGGTTAATTTAACCAATCACAGAGAAGGGGACGGTTAATTTAACCAATCACAGAGAAGGGGACGGTTAATTTAACCAATCACAGAGGAGGGGACGGTTAATTTAACCAATCACAGAGAAGGGGACGGTTAATTTAACCAATCACAGAGGAGGGGACGGTTCATTTAACCAATCACAGAGGAGGGGACGGTTCATTTAACCAATCACAGAGAAGGGGACCGTTCATTTAACCAATCACAGAGAAGGGGACGGTTCATTTAACCAATCACAGAGAAGGGGACGGTTCATTTAACCAATCACAGAGAAGGGGACGGTTCATTTAACCAATCACAGAGGAGGGGACAGTTCATCTAACCAATCACAGAGAAGGGGACATTTCATTTAACCAATCACAGAGGAGGGGACAGTTCATCTAACCAATCACAGAGGAGGGGACAGTTCATCTAACCAATCACAGAGGAGGGGACAGTTCATTTAACCAATCACAGAGGAGGGGACAGTTCATTTAACCAATCACAGAGAAGGGGACGGTTCATTTAACCAATCATTCCAGATATAGTACGCCTGTACGAAGATGGTCTAGGACACGTATCAAACTCAAGGTCCACTGAACCCACTGCGTCTCCTGGGCACAGTTCAACTGGCCTGTGATGGAAACCAAGCGCACCTCAGTCTCCCTGCGTGAGTTAGGGTTAGGGTTAGAAGCTGGAGTCTAGGTAGAGAGAGGGGTGGAGTCTAGGTAGAGAGGGGTGGAGTCTAGGTAGAGAGAGGGGTGGAGTCTAGGTAGAGAGAGGGGTGGAGTCTAGGTAGATATAAGGGTGGAGTCTAGGTAGAGAGGGGTGGAGTCTAGGTAGAGAGAGGGGTGGAGTCTAGGTAGAGAGGGGTGGAGTCTAGGTATAGAGGGGTGGAGTCTAGGTAGAGAGAGGGGTGGAGTCTAGGTAGGGAGGGGTGGAGTCTAGGTAGAGAGGGGTGGAGTCTAGGTAGAGAGGGGTGGAGTCTAGGTAGAGAGGGGTGGAGTCTAGGTAGAGAGGGGTGGAGTCTAGGTAGAGAGGGGTGGAGTCTAGGTAGAGAGGGGTGGAGTCTAGGTAGAGAGGGGTGGAGTCTAGGTAGGGAGGGGTGGTGTCTAGGTAGAGAGAGGGGTGGAGTCTAGGTAGAGAGGGGTGGAGTCTAGGTAGAGAGGGGTGGAGTCTAGGTAGAGAGAGGGGTGGAGTCTAGGTAGAGAGGGGTGGAGTCTAGGTAGGGAGGGGTGGTGTCTAGGTAGAGAGAGGGGTGGAGTCTAGGTAGAGAGGGGTGGAGTCTAGGTAGAGAGGGGTGGAGTCTAGGTAGAGAGGGGTGGAGTCTAGGTAGAGAGGGGTGGAGTCTAGGTAGAGAGAGGGGTGGAGTCTAGGTAGAGAGAGGGGTGGAGTCTAGGTAGAGAGGGGTGGAGTCTAGGTAGAGAGGGGTGGAGTCTAGGTAGAGAGAGGGGTGGAGTCTAGGTAGAGAGAGGGGTGGAGTCTAGGTAGAGAGGGGTGGAGTCTAGGTAGAGAGGGGTGGAGTCTAGGTAGAGAGGGGTGGAGTCTAGGTAGAGAGGGGTGGAGTCTAGGTAGAGAGAGGGGTGGAGTCTAGGTAGAGAGGGGTGGAGTCTAGGTAGAGAGGGGTGGAGTCTAGGTAGAGAGAGGGGTGGAGTCTAGGTAGAGAGGGGTGGAGTCTAGGTAGGGAGGGGTGGAGTCTAGGTAGAGAGGGGCGGTGTCTAGGTAGAGAGAGGGGTGGAGTCTAGGTAGAGAGAGGGGTGGAGTCTAGGTAGGGAGGGGTGGAGTCTAGGTAGAGAGGGGTGGAGTCTAGGTAGGGAGGGGTGGAGTCTAGGTAGAGAGGGGTGGAGTCTAGGTAGAGAGGGGTGGAGTCTAGGTAGAGAGAGGGGTGGAGTCTAGGTAGAGAGGGGTGGAGTCTAGGTAGAGAGGGGCGGTGTCTAGGTAGAGAGAGGGGTGGAGTCTAGGTAGAGAGAGGGGTGGAGTCTAGGTAGGGAGGGGTGGAGTCTAGGTAGAGAGGGGTGGAGTCTAGGTAGGGAGGGGTGGAGTCTAGGTAGAGAGGGGTGGAGTCTAGGTAGAGAGAGGGGTGGAGTCTAGGTAGGGAGGGGTGGAGTCTAGGTAGAGAGGGGTGGAGTCTAGGTAGGGAGGGGTGGAGTCTAGGTAGAGAGGGGTGGAGTCTAGGTAGAGAGGGGTGGAGTCTAGGTAGAGAGAGGGGTGGAGTCTAGGTAGAGAGGGGTGGAGTCTAGGTAGGGAGGGGTGGAGTCTAGGTAGAGAGGGGTGGAGTCTAGGTAGGGAGGGGTGGAGTCTAGGTAGGGAGGGGTGGAGTCTAGGTAGAGAGGGGTGGAGTCTAGGTAGGGAGGGGTGGAGTCTAGGTAGGGAGGGGCTAGACACATTCCTGTCTACGGAATATTTATTTAACCTCTTAAGCCCGAGCGGTCTGCTACTGGACCACAAATGACCTCACGCCATAAATCCATCTGTACAGAATGTATGAATTAATGTTGCGTTTTTTTTTTAAATGTAGCCAAGAGTAAAGACCCTAACCCAGTCAAATTGTATATATATATTATTTTTTTTATTATGTTTTTGTTAGATTTGTATTTGTTTGTACTACCGGCAGTCCGGTAGAGAGGGAGAGAGGGAGAGAGAGAGAGGGAGAGAGAGAGAGAGAGAGAGAGAGAGCGAGAGCGAGAGCGAGAGCGAGAGCGAGAGCGAGAGCGAGAGCGAGAGCGAGAGCGAGAGCGAGAGAGAGAGAGAGAGAGAGAGAGAGAGAGAGCGAGAGCGAGAGCGAGAGAGAGAGAGAGAGAGAGAGAGAGAGAGAGAGAGAGAGAGAGAGAGAGAGAAGAACAGAAGACAGAGCGGGGGAAAACATTCGGCAAAGGACGCCGGGTCCGGGAGTCGAACCCGGGTCGGCCGCTTCACGACGCAGCGCGTTACATGGGTCGCCACTTGGGTGCCCCAAATTGTATATTTTCAGCAATACGTTTGTTTACAAATGGTTTAAAGTAGTGAAATATGAGTTATAGAAATCTAGTCGGAAAAAGAATATTGACACTAGGAAATGCGCACCGCCATTTTGTTTGTAGTCCTATGAGGAGAGGAGACCGATGCGCTTTAGATTTTTTTTTTTAAAACTACACTTCCTAGATCATGCCAGCCCCTGTCAATCATCTGACTTCTGGATACACTTTTTTATTTCTCTTATTTTTTCGGGATTATCTCCCACAAACCTGAACGTTTTGCCATAAAACAGAATGCAGTTAGTTTCTCTACCTTTCTGTGAACGTCTAGCAAAAAACTGCGTTGCAATTTGATGAAAAATGGCGGAGAAATGTACATATAAAAAAAAATGTACTGTACTTACAGTAGATTTCATTCACGGTTTGTGAATCACGCCTGGTGATACTACATCCAGATTGAACTCTGCCATTAGATTTTTTGTCCACATGATCTCAACAAGGTGCTGAATGAGCTCAGTGGCAGTTTTTCATGTCTGGTTATTTTTAGCATGGTGTTATTCACCGTCAAAGATGAAAAGAAAATGAAAAAAGATCATAATTTATATTCTCCTTAGGTTCATCACAATTTACTCAATCCTAGTAACAGACATAATATTTCTGACATTGGGAATACATTCCATGAGATGCATAGATGTCCCTAGATACCAAGAACATGCAAATAGCCTTGTAGAAATGGACCCTTTACTACCACACTACCGACGGTTAACCTTTCACTACCACACTACCGACGGTTAACCTTTCACTACCACACTACCGACGGTTAACCTTTCACTACCACACTACCGACGGTTAACCTTTCACTACCACACTACAGAAGGTTTGTCGTTATACCAATTCCCCCCTCCCCTTCCTGGTCGTTGTGCGCATTTTCCCCCCACTTGCCGGTCTAGGGAGCCCTGAAGTCTATCACATGTCCCCTCCGATACATGCGAAGAAGCCAGCTGCTTCTTTTCACCTGACAGCGAGGGCTCTCACTGGGGGAGCGTAACGCATGGGAGGATGCTGTATGGTCTAGAAACAGCGACACTGAGCTGGAGGTGGCAGAGATGAAGATGTTAAGGTTCTCTCTGGGAGTAACAAGGTTGGACAAAATCTAAAATGCCTACATCAGAGGAACGGCCCATGTTGAGCAGTTCGGGGCAGAAAGTGAGAGAAGCCAGTAGGGCTGTCTTAAATACTTCTAAGCTTCGTTCGATGGCACAAGCTTCGAACATAAAAAAAAACATCGAAGTTAAAAAAAAAATATATATATATAAAAAAAAATTAATACTTTTTTTTTCTTTTTTTTTGTCTCCAAAATCTTGCGCCTCCATTCCAATGAAACGAAAGTAAGCGGCGCCTCGACTCCACCTCTCTACAACAAGCATGTGGAGATTATCTGTGTTGAAAACAACAAGGACATGTGCAGCAGACATGTCGGCGAAGAAGCGAAGCAATGCCGTTTGTTATTTAAGACTATGTCGGACAGATTTGTGTTCATTGTGCTGCTTTTTTAAAGTGTCCCGACCCATATAAAAATATGTCTTAATAAAACGTGCTTAATTAAGTCGAATTCTGCCTTTGTCTCTATCAACTACATATAAATATTTATATAATTGTTTGCTTGATAGACGAAGGTTGCAACATAATTATGTAATGTCATGTTGTTGGCTGTGAGAGCAGCCCCACTGCACCCGGGCAGCGCAGCCGAGTGAAACCTTGTTGGCTGCGTCACAGTCACGAAAGGGGCTACTTAGTTAATTAATCTAATCCACTTTATTTATAGAGCACATTTCAAAACAACAAAGTTTACCAAAGTGCTGTACAAGTCCCACAACATAAAAAAATAAATAAAAAAATAAAAATAAATAAATTATTAACACTTTGATAGCCTAAGGCTAAATTCATGATATACCATAGGTTGCCAGCTTTATTTGTCTATGGATAAGTTCCCCTTCTTTGCAGGGCTATAACTTTTTAAATTCTATTGCTAAATTGCCATTATTAGGGCCATTATTATTCAAAGTCCTATATGTATTGTTCAAGGTGTATGAACGTTAAACTTTTTCATTCACATATTCATACTAAAATATGATCTAAAGTATAAGTATGTTTTCATCTCTTTCTGCAGCTTTCTCCAGAACGTGATTTATAGCCCCAAATGCATTATATTGATGATCAAATACAGTTTGATAGCAATCGGCGCGATATAAAAAAATCCAACTGGACGGACTTCTGGAAGTTACTACATGTCATCTGATGTTGACCGGATGGGCGAGGGGGCGTTTATAATTCCGTGGGCAGCGTTATACCATTCATCTAATGTAGGTCATATGTTCATCATAGCAGTTAGTATCGAACACGGTAATATTACACGCTAAAACTCACCCCAGTCTCCTCGGGCCGTTGGGCGATCAGCGTGGGGTAGACAGTTTTCCATTATGGGATGTAGAAATATCCGGTCCATTTCCAGCTTGTATAATAGTATATACGTCCAAATCATGTTGTTTATCGAGTTATTGGCTACGGATCGCTATGTATTGTGACGAGCTAGAGTGCCGGAACCTATACCGAGTGCCCGGAAGTAATATGAGTGAACAGCACATCGTCCAAGTAACTTCCTCTTTGGCGATTGCGCCGATCGGCTACCAGATGGCGCTCTTGAACCGCTAGAGGGTTCAGTGGGGCTTTTTGGTGGGTCTCAGGCCAGCGGATGGGAAATATGAATCCGATCACAGATTTTTGAAATATTGATATCAAAGACGAGTTACGGCGTCTTCGGCAACTTGAGCATGGCGGGGAAGGACGCCTAAACACGTCTTCCGGCAGTTAAAGTGTTAAAAAAAGAAAAAAATTGAAGCTTCGAATTAAAATTGAAGCTCGGCCCCGAAGCTTCGATTGCCAAAAAAAGCTTCGAAGGTCAGCCCTAGAAGCCAGACTGAGATGGTTTGGACATGTGCGGAGGAGGAGGGAGGTGGGGTACATCAGGAGGAGGGAGGTGGGGTACATCGGGAGGAGGGAGGTGGGGTACATCAGGAGGAGGGAGGTGGGGTACATCAGGAGGAGGGAGGTGGGGTACATCGGGAGGAGGGAGGTGGGGTACATCAGGAGGAGGGAGGTGGGGTACATCAGGAGGAGGAGGGAGGTGGGGTACATCAGGAGGAGGAGGGAGGTGGGGTACATCAGGAGGAGGGAGGTGGGGTACATCAGGAGGAGGGAGGTGGGGTACATCAGGAGGAGGGAGGTGGGGTACATCAGGAGGAGGGAGGTGGGGTACATCAGGAGGAGGGAGGTGGGGTACATCAGGAGGGAGGTGGGGTACATCAGGAGGAGGGAGGTGGGGTACATCAGGAGGAGGGAGGTGGGGTACATCAGGAGGAGGGAGGTGGGGTACATCAGGAGGAGGAGGGAGGTGGGGTACATCAGGAGGAGGGAGGTGGGGTACATCAGGAGGAGGGAGGTGGGGTACATCAGGAGGAGGCAGGTGGGGTACATCAGGAGGAGGGAGGTGGGGTACATCAGGAGGAGGGAGGTGGGGTACATCGGGAGGAGGAGGGAGGTGGGGTACATCAGGAGGAGGGAGGTGGGGTACATCAGGAGGAGGAGGGAGGTGGGGTACATCGGGAGGAGGAGGGAGGTGGGGTACATCAGGAGGAGGAGGGAGGTGGGGTACATCGGGAGGAGGAGGGAGGTGGGGTACATCGGGAGGAGGAGGGAGGTGGGGTACATCAGGAGGAGGAGGGAGGTGGGGTACATCGGGAGGAGGGAGGTGGGGTACATCGAGAGGAGGAGGGAGGTGGGGTACATCAGGAGGAGGGAGGTGGGGTACATCGGGAGGAGGGAGGTGGGGTACATCAGGAGGAGGGAGGAGGGAGGTGGGGTACATCAGGAGGAGGATGCTGGAGATGGAGCTGCCAGGATGGAGGAGGAGGGGAAGGCCCAAGAGGAGGGTTATGGACACAGTGAAGGAGTCAAGTCAAGTCAAGAGTTTTAATTGTCACGGCATACAAGTATACAATGAAATGCGGGTGGTCTTGCCCACGACGATGTGCAATACAGTGGTACAACATATAATAGAATCCAATAAAAAAACAACATTGTGCAATAAACAGGTAACAGGTAACATGGTGTGACATCTCGGTATCTGTACATAGTATTTACAGAGCATATAGGACATGCTAGGTAGCTTTAGTAGTGCAATACACTGTTCCTGTTGTTATACTAATTTAAAGTGGCCTTTCCTCTTGGCCATAAGTGTGCGTGTGTGCGGCATGAGTGTGTGCCCGCTCATTGTTAAAGTGTTAAAGTGGCTGCTAGTGTGTGAGCGTGCACAGCGTGCGTGTCGTGTGTGTGCTTGTGTGTGCTTGTGTGTGGATAGTTCAGTGTTCTGTGGCACTCAATGTTCATTGTTCAAGGCTCTGATGGCCTGGGGGAAGAAGCTGAGCCTAAGCCTCTCCGTCCTAGTAGCTGGGGTTTGCAGGCGTCTGCCTGACCTCAGCAGCTGGAACAGGCTGTTATTGGGGTGGTGGTGGTCTTTCATTATTCTGCAGGCTCTGGATTTGCACCTCTTGTTGTATAGAACCTGCAGGGGAGGTAGCGCAATACCCGTGGTACGCTCGGCTGAGCACACCACTCTCTGTAGGGCCTTCTTGTCCTGTGCCGTGCTGTTTCCATACCAGGCAGTGATGTTTCCGGTCAAGATGCTCTCTACAGCTCCTGAGTAGAAGGACTGGAGTATTTTCCCCGATACTCTGAACTTCCTTAACTGTCTCAGGTGGTAGAGGCGCTGCTTCGATTTCTTTACTACTGTGTCTATGTGTGTTGACCATGTCAGATCCTCTGAGATGTGGACCCCCAGGTACTTAAAGCTGCTCACCCTGTCCACGGTAGCCCCGTTAATCATCAGTGGTGTGTGTGTCTCCTGCTGTCCTCTCCTATAATCCACGATCAGCTCCTTGGTTTTACCAATGTTCAGGAGCAGGCTGTTGTCCTGGCACCAGCGTTCCAGTACCTCAACCTCCTCCCGGTAGGCCTTCTCGTCGTTGTCCGAGATCAGCCCCACCACCACCGTGTCGTCTGCGAACTTCACTATGGAGTTGGAGCTGAACTTGGCCACACAATCGTGTGTGTAGAGTGAGTACAGCAGGGGGCTTAGAACACAGCCCTGGGGGGACCCGATGCTCAGGGTGATGGTGTTGGAGGTCTGACCCCCCACCCTGACCGCCTGGGGTCTTTCACTCAGAAAGTCCAGTACCCAGGCGCTCAGGGCGGAGCTCAGACCCAGCTCGATCAGCTTGTCCACCAGTCTGGTGGGGACTATGGTGTTGAACGCTGAGCTGTAGTCAATGAACAACAGTCTCACATAGCCCCCCTTCTGCCGGTCAAGGTGAGAGAGGGTGCTGTGCAGTACCTGGGAGACCGCGTCGTCAGTGGACCTGTTTGGCCTGTATGCAAATTGCATAGGGTCCATATCACTGGGGAGGGAGGCACAAATGTGGTCCTTGACCAGCCTCTCGAAACATTTCATGACCACAGATGTGAGTGCCACCGGTCTGTAGTCATTTGGACATGTTGGGGAAGGTTTCTTCGGTACAGGGATGATGGTAGACATCTTGAAGCAGGCAGGGACCACTGACTCCGCCAGGGATTGATTAAATATGGCGGTGAACACCGGGGCAAGCTGGTTTGCACAGGACTTAAGTATGCGTCCTGTTATACCATCTGGGCCTGCAGCCTTCCTGGTGTTCACCTGCATAAATGCTCTTCTCACACTGTGTTCCAACAACGAGAGAGCGCCCCCGCCCCCCCGCGGTTGCCCCCCCCCCTCCACAACAGCCGGCGCGCCAGTGACGTCACTAGCCAGAGGGCTAGCGACAACACTGTCTACACCGAACCGAGCGTAGAAGGAGTTGAGTTTGTCCGCGAGAGAGGCGTCGTCGCTCCCCATTGAGGGGCCGCTGACTTTGTAGTCAGTTATTGTCTTCAGTCCCCGCCACAAGCCTCTTGTGTCGTTTTGTGCCATTTGTGTCTCCAGTTTATCAGCATATGTCCTCTTAGCAAGTTTAGCAGCCTTGCGCAGAGTGTAGACTGAAGCCTTGTACTCTTCCATATTTCCTGACTCTCTGCCCGGGTTATAAGCCGTGGTGCGAGAGTTCAGGGCTGCTCTGATAGTACTGTCCACCCAAGGTTTCTGGTTTGGGAAAACACGCACTTTTTTCGTGAGGACAATACTGTCAGCTACTGTTGTTATGTAGCTCACAACGGTATCAGCGTACTCCCTGACGTCACTGGCGCTTCCTTGAAACATATCCCAGTCCGTGTCTGTGAGCGCATCCTGGAGCGGGGGAGGACATGCGGGCAGCGGGCGTGACGGAGGACAACGCAGAGGACAGAGACAGATGGAGACGGATGATCCGCTGTGGCGCCCCCCGACGGGAAAAGCCGAAAGAAAAAAGAAAAGAAGAGTGTGGCAGTGAAAGGGTTAACCTGTTGTTGTGTGGCAGTGAAAGGGTTAACCGTTTGGTAGTGCGGCAGTGAAAGGGTTAAGAGTCTTCTCCCCCGGGAAGGCCTCAGTCACACACACACACACACACACACACACACACACACACACACACACACACACACACACACACACACACACACACACACACACACACACACACACACACACACACACACACACACACACACACGCCTCTCATTACAGGGTCTGGTCACTGGTTTTCTAGTGGCTGGTCTATTAGTGTTCACATATGTGTTAGACAAGGGGGAGGGGTGAGGGGGGTTCAGTTAGACAGCTGTGCCACCCTTCAGAGAACCACTCTGTGTGTGTGTGTGTGTGTGTGTGTGTGTGTGTGTGTGTGTGTGTGTGTGTGTGTGTGTGTGTGTGTGTGTGTGTGTGTGTGTGTAATGATAATCACATTATAATAGGCTGAATGAAGTGGCTGAATGACGGAGGACTTGAAGAGCCACTGTTGGTTATGATTTGATAATGTGTTCATGGCCAGTAATAATGGGTGCAGAGAGAATGAGTGTGTGTGTGTGTGTGTGCGTGTGTGTGTGTGTGTGCGTGTGTGCGTGCGTGTGCGTGTGTGTGTGTGTGCGTGTGTGTGTGTGTGTATGTGTGTGTGTGTGAGTGTGTGTGTGTGAGTGTGTGTGAGTGTGTGTGTGTGTGTATGTGTGTGTGTGTGTGTGTGTGTATGTGTGTGTGTGTGAGTGTGTGTGCATAGATGCCCTCTATTTATGCAAGTCCTAATGTGAATGAAATTGTGCTTGAAATAACTGGTCAACAAAGACTAAGAGGATGAGCACATGGACATGTAGGGTGGTGTAGGGTGGTGTAGGGTGGTGTAGGGTGGTGTAGGGGGGTGTAGGGGGGTGTAGGGTGGTGTAGGGTGGTGTAGGGGGGTGTAGGGTGGTGTAGGGTGGTGTAGGGACATGTAGGGTGGTGTAGGGTGGTGTAGGGTGGTGTAGGGAGGTGTAGGGTGGTGTAGGGTGGTGTAGGGAGGTGTAGGGAGGTGTAGGGTGGTGTAGGGTGGTGTAGGGTGGTGTAGGGGGGTGTAGGGTGGTGTAGGGGGGTGTAGGGTGGTGTAGGGTGGTGTAGGGACATGTAGGGTGGTGTAGGGTGGTGTAGGGTGGTGTAGGGAGGTGTAGGGTGGTGTAGGGTGGTGTAGGGTGGTGTAGGGAGGTGTAGGGAGGTGTAGGGTGGTGTAGGGTGGTGTCGGGGGGTGTCGGGTGGTGTAGGGTGGTGTAGGGTGGTGTAGGGTGGTGTAGGGAGGTGTAGGGTGGTGTAGGGTGGTGTAGGGGGGTGTAGGGTGGTGTAGGGAGGTGTAGGGTGGTGTAGGGTGGTGTAGGGGAGGGTGTAGGGTGGTGTAGGGAGGTGTAGGGAGGTGTAGGGTGGTGTAGGGTGGTGTAGGGTGGTGTAGGGTGGTGTGTAGGGTGGTGGTGTAGGGTGGTGTAGGGAGGTGTAGGTGGTGTAGGGGGTGTAGGGTGGTGTAGGGTGGTGTAGGGAGTGTAGGGTGGTGTAGGGGGGGTGTAGGGGGGTGTAGGGTGGTGTAGGGTGGTGTAGGGAGGTGTAGGGGGGTGTAGGGTGGTGTAGGGGTGGTGTAGGGGAGGTGTAGGGTGGTGTAGGGGGGTGTAGGGGGGTGTAGGTGGTGTAGGGTGGTGTAGGGAGGTGTAGGGGGGTGTAGGGTGGTGTAGGGTTGTGGTGTAGGGGGGTGTAGGGGGGTGTAGGGTGGTGTAGGGTGGGTGTAGGGGGGTGTAGGGGGTGTAGGGGTGGGTGTAGGGGGGTGTAGGGTGGTGTAGGGGGGTGTAGGGTGGGTGTTAGGGTGGTGTAGGGTGGTGTAGGGTGGTGTAGGGAGGTGTAGGGTGGTGTAGGGGGGTGTAGGGGGGTGTAGGGTGGTGTAGGGTGGTGGTGTAGGGGGGGTGTAGGGGGGTGTAGGGTGGTGTAGGGGGGTGTAGGGGGGTGTAGGGGGGTGTAGGGTGGTGTAGGGGGGTGTAGGGTGGTGTAGGGGGGGTGTAGGGTGGTGTAGGGTGGTGTAGGGTGGTGTAGGGTGGTGTAGGGGGGTGTAGGGTGGTGTAGGGGGGTGTAGGGGGGTGTAGGGTGGTGTAGGTGGTGTAGGGTGGTGTAGGGGGGTGTAGGGTGGTGTAGGGGGGTGTAGGGGGGTGTAGGGTGGTGTAGGGTGGTGTAGGGTGGTGTAGGGTGGTGTAGGGTGGTGTAGGGAGGTGTAGGGTGGTGTAGGGTTGTGGTGTAGGGGGGTGTAGGGGGGTGTAGGGTGGTGTAGGGTGGTGTGTAGGGGGGGGTGTAGGGGGGTGTAGGGTGGTGTAGGGGGGTGTAGGGTGGTGTAGGGGGGTGTAGGGGGGTGTAGGGTGGTGTAGGGGGGTGTAGGGTGTGTAGGGGGGTGTAGGGTGGTGTGTAGGGTGGTGTAGGGTGGTGTAGGGTGATGTAGGGGGGTGTAGGGTGGTGTAGGGTGGTGTAGGGTGGTGTAGGGTGGTGTAGGGTGGTGTAGGGAGTGTAGGGGGTGTAGGGGGGTGTAGGGTGGTGTAGGGTGGTGTAGGGTGGTGTAGGGTGGTGTAGGGGGGTGTAGGGTGGTGTAGGGTGGTGTAGGGTGGTGTAGGGTGGTGTAGGGTGGTGTAGGGGGGTGTAGGGTGGTGTAGGGGGGTGGTGTAGGGTGGTGTAGGGGGGTGTAGGGTGGTGTAGGTGGTGTAGGGTGGTGTAGGGTGGTGTAGGGGGGTGTAGGGTGGTGTAGGGTGGTGTAGGGTGGTGTAGGGTGATGTAGGGGGGTGTAGGGTGGTGTAGGGGGTAGGGTGGTGTAGGTGGTGTAGGGTGGTGTAGGGGGGTGTAGGGGGTGTAGGGTGGTGTAGGTGGTGTAGGGTGGTGTAGGGGGGTGTAGGGTGGTGTAGGGTGGTGTAGGGGGTGTAGGGTGGTGTAGGGGGGTGTAGGGTGGTGTAGGTGGTGTAGGGTGGTGTAGGGTGATGTAGGGTGGTGTAGGGGGTGTAGGGGTGGTGTAGGGTGGTGTAGGGGGGTGTAGGGGGGTGTAGGGTGGTGTAGGTGGTGTAGGGTGGTGTAGGGGGGTGTAGGGGGGTGTAGGGAGCTGCAGCGACACCCTGTCAGTTACCAGTTGTGCTGCTCAGCAAGT
>NW_028173034.1:5000-7500 GCF_963971535.1 Notolepis coatsorum
TGAAAATGATAGTGGGTCTCATTCCCAAACGGATTTACGACCAAACATTTCCTCTTAGGCAGATTTCTGCCCATTTAAGACATATTAGGACTGGTAGCGCGATTCCCCACATTTTCCTGAGATCAGATTTGAGTGTGCTGAGGAGCACACTTATGATTGATTGACTAATTGAAAATGTTATTAACTTGACAGACTGTGTTCTCATAGTGATTCCTTCATGTCAACGCTACAGGCCTCCTTGGAATTAATTACTTAATCATAATTAAAATAAATATGACAATATTTGTACGATAAGAAATTACGCATTTGATGTCGGAAAAATAAATAATATGGATTCATCTGATCACAGGGCAGCTGGATTAACCATATCTGAACCAGCTATTTTGGACAAATGTATAATTACTTTAATTACTCAGATATTCAAACACAATTATGCAATTATTGTGAAATAATTGAAAATAAGAATTATTTAATGCCTTCTGTGGAATTTGTATTTCTTATTTGTTACATATCTGTTTTAATGATTAATTATATACATTTGAAAGAATGGAGGTCAACATGCAATATATCCCATTGATTGGTATACAATGGGACAGACCTTTGTTTGATATAGCTATGAACCTGCATTCCTTAGAATATATCATTAATCAATTAAACGTATATTGAAATACACTATATAGCCTATACACCAACACTGAAATGACAGTGGATAAATAATAACTAAAGCTAATCGTGTGGAAATAGACTGCATTAATATTCCATAAGTCTTGTGTGCGCCAGTATAGCCTATGTGTCTAATGAATGAACAGTATATAGGCTTATATTATTCTAATTACTTGTTTCATTAGGATTTAGTAGATACTATTATATACACTTATACTGTACGTAGGGCAGAGCATATATATAGTATCTACTAAATCCTAATGAAACAAGTCATTAATGGAATAATAAGCCTATACTGCGTTAATTCATTACGCACGTAGGCTATACAGTACTGCACGCGCGCGTGTGTGTGTGCGTCCACGCGCGCTGCGGCAGGTGCCCGAGCTGTACTATATATGATGACAATACAATTAATCTAATCTAATTTGGATGGGTCGCAAGACTCGCAAAACGCTTCCGCATCCATTTTCCCACGGCTGCATCATTAGTTGCCTTATAAGGAGCTCTGGAGGCGTTGCAAATGACCTGAACGGGGAAGCGCATTCGCGTTTGAGACATGGTGCCATTCCCCAACGCAGATATCTCAGGTGCGAACGTTTGAGACACTTAAGACATATTACCAGCGTGTTGAGGACTCAGAGTGAACTTGTCATTGATTCTGTCTCAGTCGGTTCCAAGATAAGTCTTCCAAGAGAACTCTTTGGAAAATATTGGGGAATGAGACCCAGTGACCTTAGCTAAATACTGCTACCTTTCAGTCTTACTGCTATCTGCCTTTCAGTCTCACTGCTGTCTGCCTTTTAGTCTTACTGCTCTCTGCCTTTCAGTTGTACTGCTCTGCCTTTCAGTCTTACTGCTCTCTGTCTTTCAGTCTTAATGCTCTCTGTCTTTCAGTCTTAATGCTGTCTGCCTTTCAGTCTTAATGTTGTCTGCCTTTCAGTCTTATTGCTGTATGTCTTTCAGTCTTACTGCTCTGCCTTTCAGTCTCACTGCTGTCTGCCTTTCAGTCTTACAGCTCTGCCTATCAGTCGTACTGCTCTCTGTCTTTCAGTCTTACTGCTCTCTGTCTTTCAGTCTTAATGCTGTCTGTCTTTCAGTCTTATAATAATAATAATAATAATAATAATAATAATAATAATAATAATAGATTGAATTTTAAGAGAGAAGCGCCTTTCTCAGACTCAAGGACACTGTACAAGGAAAGGATGGAAAAAAATAAAAATAAGAAATAAAATTGAGAAAAAATATAATAAAATACATAAAAGATCTGTGTATAGTAACAACAAGAAAAAACAAATAAGATAAGAGATAAAAAATAAAAAGGAGGCAAGTTCTGTCCAATTGGATGAAGTGGTTGAAATTAACAAACAAACAAACAACAAAACAAAACAAAACAAAACAAAACAACGGAATCTATGGCTTAAAAAAAAAGTCAGGGGTGGGCTACTTGAGAGCGGGCCGTGTTGCGTGAAGGCAAGTGTGAACAGGTGGGTTTTTAGCTTGGTTTTGAAGAGGTTGATGGTGTCAGAGCCTCGGATGAGGGGGGAGAGTCTTACTGCTGTCTGCCTTTCAGTCTTACTGCTCTGCCTTTCAGTCTTACTGCTCTCTGCCTTTCAGTCTTACTGCTGTCTGCCTTTCAGTCTTACTTCTCTCTGCCTTTCAGTCTTACTGCTCTCTGCCTTTCAGTCTTAATGCTGTCTGTCTTTCAGTCTTAATGCTGTCTGCCTTTCAGTCTTACTACTGTCTGCCTTTCAGTCTTATTGCTGTCTGTCTTTCAGTCTTACTGCTCTCTGCCTTTCAGTCTTACTGCTGTCTGCCTTTCAGTCTTACTGCTCTC
>NW_028173034.1:12500-15510 GCF_963971535.1 Notolepis coatsorum
GTCGGCCAGCTACCGATAGCTCCTGACATCAACAAACGCTCCATCAAGTCTAGTAGAGAGTAGACGTGTATGATAGCTCCATTAGCCGTTAGCTCACGTTAACACCGTTCAAAACGAAATGTCCCATTGAACTAAATAATTCACTGAGGCGTTGTATTAACGTTATATATCCGGCTAGCAGTAGCTACAGATAGCTCCTGATATCAATGTCTTATAACACTGATTCGATGCGTATTCGAGCTGAGGGCTTGCTGAGCACAGTCAAGTAACGTTATGCCAATAGGGTCCAGGTGCAGCGCCGGAGAATCCTGGCCGTAGCTCTGCTCGAGGCTACTCGAGTATAGGTCCAGATGCAGCTCCGGAGAATCCTGGCCGTAGCTGGAGGCTACTAGAGTACACACAGACAGTGGAGCTTGTTGCGTGGTGGCGATGTCTCGCAGATAATACAAGTACAAGTCTAATTATATAATATATATATTTTATAAAAAAAAAAAAAAAAAATTATATAAAATAAAAAAAAATGTTTTATCAAAAACGATGATACCGTGATATATACCGTTACCGTCTATGCTTCAGATTATACCGTGATATAAATTTTAGACCATACCGTCCACCCCTACTCTCTAGACTGTCTGACATAATTATTGTTTCTTTTTTTCAAACATATTCAAGAGTAAACATCCTAACCATGTCCCAACAGCAGTCATATTGTATATTTTCAGCAATACGTTTGTTTACCAATAGGTTAAAGTGTTATTAGTGAGATTTTAGTTTTTGAAATGTGTTTTTTGGATCGCGGGGATCCGCCATTTTGAATTAACCACCGATGTATGACATGATGTCATTTTGGGACCGGTACCGGTCCCGTCGGGTGGAAGAGGTTAAGAGATTAAAGAATAGCAAAGTTACAGTAACTTGTTGATGGATCAGAATAGGCTACTGGGAGAAAGCTTAGCTAGCACACATTACAAAAACCTTTGTAAAACATTTTCTGTGGGATTGTTATAAACGTTGGACCTGTACTACATAAGACCTCAGGCTATGGAACCGTTATGGTTTCCAGCTCCTACCTCTCAGCTGGAACCTAAAAACAGGCATATGGCAACAAGTAAACAGAAATGTGAGTACACAAAACTTTTACTTCAGTGTCTTCAAACCTCTTTAACTCTATTTCATTAGCACTCTAGCAGAGTGATTCTTCTTTGTGGAAGAAAGATCTGAATGTTTCCTTTCAAAAGAGACCAGACTCATGCATGTGCTATAAGTATAAAGTATAATAAATAGCAAATTATGCAATCGTCAGGCGTGTAATTATGCAAACTAGCCCCATTTTTGCCTGATGCATATGTGGTTAAAGATTTCCAATAATCTTGAGAGATTGATTGTAAATATCAAATATCAGAACTCATATCAAGTCAAGTCAAGTCAATTTTATTTATATAGCACATTTCCAGGCAGCGGCAGCTGGCACCAAAGTGCTTCACAGGCAGGTTGATAAAAACAAAATAATGTGATGCAAGATATAAGATTAAAAACATAGTAAAGCAATGAAAGTAATAAAAACAAAATAATATGATGCAGGATATAAGATTAAAAACATAGTAAAGCAATGAAAGTAATAAAAACATATTACTTACATATTGTCAAATTTTTTATGCAATAGAAGAAATAGTTAATCAGGCAATAAAAGTTACGTCAAATCAGGTGTCAGATGAATCAGAAGTTGAATGTTTGTATGGCTTTCTGTACGGACACATATATGAAAGAAAAACATTTAAAAAAGAGACCCATTGTTTTGCATATTAACTTGACACCAAGGTAAATTAGCGAATTGTGTTTTGTTATTTGATGATTCGTTGATTGATTGATTGATTGATTCACTTGAGGCATTTTCAATTTGATATGTTATTTCGGACAAATGGGGGCCGCATGTCCACAAATTCCCGGGCTGCTTTTTGTTGCCTGTGTGTGTGTGTGTGTGTGTGTGTGTGTGTGTGTGTGTGTGTGTGTGTGTGTGTGTGTGTGTGTGTGTGTGTGTGTGTGTGTGTGTGTGTGTGTGTGTGTGTGTGTGTGTGTGTGTGTGTGTGTGTGTGTGTGTGTGTGTGTGTGTGTGTGTGTGTGTGTGTGTGTGTGTGTGTGTGTGTGTGTGTGTGTGTGTGTGTGTGTGAGAGCTTCATATGAATGTAAATGTTCTGTGCAGAGTAACCTTTGTGTCTCCAATCTGCATCTTTCCACTGCCGGTTATTAAATTATCCTCTGATTGGTCAGGCAACAAAGGCAGCTGATGAAAAATACAATTTCTTGCTCTTAATTGGGCATTTCACGTGCTGGACGTGATACACCTGTGTGCTGGTGTCTCAGCTCTGTGTGTGTGTGTGTGTGTGTGTGTGTGTGTGTGTGTGTGTGTGTGTGTGTGTGTGTGTGTGTGTGTGTGTGTGTGTGTGTGTGTGTGTGTGTGTGTGTGTGTGTGTGTGTGTGTGTGTGTGTGTGTGTGTGTGTGTGTGTGTGTGTGTGTGTGTGTGTGTGTGTGTGTGTGTGTGTGTGTGTGTGTGTGTGTGTGTGTGTGTGTGTGTGTGTGTGTGTGTGTGTGTGTGTGTGTGTGTGTGTGTGTGTGTGTGTGTGTGTGTGTGTGTGTGTGTGTGTGTGTGTGTGTGTGTGTGTGTGTGTGTGTGTGTGTGTGTGTGTGTGTGTGTGTGTGTGTGTGTGTGTGTGTGCGTGCGTGCGTGCGTGCGTGCGCGTGTGTGTAATGAGAATGGGACATTAGCGAGGGCTTGGCAGACGCCGTCGCAATCAGTTCCACTCTTTCTAGAGAGAGAGGGAGAGAGAGAGAAAGAGAGAGAGAGACAGAAAGAAAGAGAGAGAGAAGGAGGAAGAAGGAGGTATAATTAATCGAGGCGTAAGGAATGTAAACAAAATAATTATTGGAGGAAGAGAAGAAATGTCACATTTCTTATTGGTTATTTTTGTCCTTTAATTTCGGTGTACAGCCCATGGTGATCTGACATACAGG
>NW_028173033.1:0-11682 GCF_963971535.1 Notolepis coatsorum
AGAGAGAGAGAGAGAGAGAGAGCAGTTACCTAGACTGGTCAGGCTTTCGCCCGCTAGTGTAAAATATGTCCCAATTCCAGCTGCAGCCTGCCTTTGGGCGTGCTGTGTCAGCAGCTGTCTGTCTCCCACCGTCCCCGAGGACATTTGGAGACTTAACCACCATTTTATGTTTAATTATGCTGCCGCTGAACTCCGCTCAAGATGGGGGTATCATTTCCAGTTGCCAGGGTGACCATGTTTGGCGACCGAGTCGGGTTTGGTGCCTTCTGTCCGTGTGATCTTCTTCCTCGATGATCTTCTCTCTAATTTATATACCTTTTTATCTTTTAATTTCTCCGCGCAGGCGGCTCCTCTTGCATGTGTTTTTATGGAGCCGCGTGTGGAACATGGCCTTCCGAGCCAAGCTGTAATTGGTGACTTTTCACTGGAACAATCTGTAGCCAAGGAGCTGGAAATGAGATTTTGCCCTTTTATTTTTACATCGACCCATTTTGCATTTTAATTGTGTTTGAGGATTTTTTTTTTAAGTAACGTGTAGCTTATCACAGAGGACATTTGCAAGCATCTCGGGGACACAAGACGGAAGAAACATTGTCTACTTGTCACAGTTGCAAATCATCTGTTTCCAATAGCTTTCCCTTACAAAAAAAAAGTATCGTGGTATTTCCCCAAAATATATCCTCACTAATCATGATTTAAATTGTATTGTATATTACTTCATGGCGGTGACAGCGGCTCTGGAGGTAGAGCGGTCGCCTGGCAATCGAAAGGTTCCCGGTTAGATTCCGTCTCCTCCCGGGGCAGCGTGTCGATCGAAGCGTCCTTGAGCAAGACACTTCACCCCCTAACTGCTCCCGATGAGCAGGTCGGCACCTCGCGCGGTCATCATCATCATCATCAAACCTTTATTTGAATAGGCAGGTTAATTAAGAACAAGTTCTTATTTTCAATAACGGCCTATTTGGGGGTAAAAAGCCCCCTAGGGGAAAGGGGATGGGGGATAAAATCAAATAAATAAAAATAAAACACAAAGGAACATTATTAAAAAGGCAGGACATACATACAGAGCAACAACTGAACTGAACAACAACTGGCGGACAACAGAACAATAGTGGCAGCATGGTGTTAGCACATGGAGAAACATCTACATGAGTGCTCTAGGGAGTTTGTTAAAGTTTCCTTAAACAATCTAATTGAAATAAACGTTTCCATATTTAAGGTTTTTTGTAGTGTGTTCCAGCTATCAGCTGCTGCATACTGAAAAGAGGAACTGCCTTGTGAGGAGTTGGCATGGGGGGCGTTTACCAGGATATGTGTGGCTGACCGGGTGTGGTAATTTGGGAGTGGACGAGGGTGGATTAGGCAAGTAAGGTAAAGGGGATTACGGCCTAGAAGTGTTTTCACACACATGGCGGTCTCCTCCGCCATGTGTGTGAATGGGTCAAATGTGAGGCACAAGTTGTAAAGAGCTTTTGAATAAAAGCTGCTATATACAGTAAATGCACCATTTACTGTACCATGTGAGGGTTTATTCCTCATAACACATGACCCTCCGCCGCTGCGCGGGGAGAGAGGCCTGAGAAGGGAGTGTGAGGGTTGCTGTAAACAGAACAGCGGTGCGATTGTTGTTGTTCTTTAACAGGCGGGTGGGACTCCCTTCTCCGGGCGACCCAACAAGGGGTGGAGCTTCCTCTCTGGTTATTGCAGGCTGACAAAGGCTCCGGAGGAAGACAAGCGCAGCCCTTAAAGTGATACTTTCGACAAACTAAACGTGTGTCTGTTATTTTCTTGGGCAAAATGCTTATCTTGGTAGAAGATGTCCTACATTTTCCCTTCAGCTATAGCCTTAATCAAGTGCTTGTTAGCATCGCTATAGCGTTTATATACCGGAAACCAATGAGAGTGGTTAGCCTGACCCCAATTAAATGGGAATGACAAATGCTAATCATGTTAACAGGCGGTTTTAGTGCAAATGTAAACGTTTACATCTTCAACGAGAAGTGCCCGGGGAGGTGAAAATATCAGGCGAAACATTCATTACGTCAATGTGTCCCGTTAAGCACTTCACCACAGGCTACTAGCTTGACACTTAAAAAGCACAGCTGTGGAACGCGCCGCTCTTAGCTAACCGTTCGCTCCACCTGTTATTATTAGGGCCGCTACTCTCTACTACACAAACAAATACACCTGCTGCAACCCTTATACCCCCCCCCCCCCCCCCCAAAAAAAATGGCTCAGCGCTCAGAGAGGTGAGAGATTGTCATGGTTACAGGGTTACTATTCAACATCAACAAACAATACTGTAAATCAATCAAACGGGGGAGACCTGAGGGCATCGCTCCAAGTCTGTTGTGTCGACTGTCCCTACATGCTGGAGAGAAAACAACTGGTTGATTGGCCTGTGTGGTGAGATCACCATTGAGGCGCAGACGTGTTTGCCTGGTGGGAAATTGTGTGTGTGTGCATGTGCGTGCCTGCGTGTGCGTGCGTGTACACCTCTTTGTCTCTTCATATTGACATGTTACTACAGAGCCACATGGCAGACACATTTGAGATATCTTTTACGAGTATATAATTCCAGTTTCTGGTAGGAATATAAGTGCTATAAGTTCTATACGGCACGCCAGACTTCACCACAAGGCCCTGTGTGTGACGTCACACATGGCCTTATTCACAGGGTGTCTCGCGCTGCCGATGGAAGACGTCGTCCCAAAGGGCTCTTTTCCCGCTCTTTCGGTTATTTAAACAAATCAAATATTTGACGAGCCTCGAAAAAGTAGCTAGTAATTGCGACAAATTATGTAATTTACTAGGGATGCTCGATATTGGCTTTTTTACCGATACCGATATTGTCCAACTCTTAATTTCCAATACCGATATCAACCGATATCAACCGATACCGATATATGCAGGGTCCCCACCCCCCCCCCCCCCCCCCCCCGCCCCCCAAAAACGGAATAATTTCAGGTAATTAACATTACATATCTCTTGTCGTGGAATTAACACAACATTATGCATACTTTTGACAATAAAAAAAATCTGAATGTGTTCTTACTTGCTTGCCTGGGTAAATAAAGGTTAAATAATAAAAAAAAAAAAATTTTATTTTTATTTTTTAAACCGATACCGATAATTTCCGATATCACATTTTAATGCCAATATCGGCCGATAATATCGGTAGGCCGATAATATCGGACATCCCTATAATTTACCCACTCTATGCACAATTAAACTCTGAGCCATTTTTATGCGTCCATGTTCACGCTTGTCCATTCACCCCCTTCCTGCCAGAAACAGGTAATTGTGGCACTTGGCGGTTTCTCTCCGGACCATTGAGCGCTTGCAGCGTCAGGAAGTCGGTTATTTTATGATTTCGGGGCAAACCCTATACAGAGCGCTAACGACTAACGGCCCACGACTTCACTCAGGAATCTGCATAACGTCAGGTCAATGACAACGCTCCTCTTCATCCCGCGTCCGTGACAACGCTCCTCTTCATCCCTGCGTCCATGACAACGCTCCTCTTCATCCCCCGCGTCCGTGACAACGCTCCTCTTCATCCCCGCGTCCTTCAGACTCGGCTTCTGAAGTTTGTGACTTCGCTCTGCGGGAATGCCTCCGGTTTCATGTTGGAAATCCAAATATTTGTCCGCCCCGTGTGCGTGTTTTCATACGAGTGTCCGTGAGACATGTTTGACTTTGTAAAAAAGAAAAAAAAGGCCGGTACCGCTGGAGTTCAGCCGTTCTGTTGTTCTGTTGTTCCTGTTCCCTGCATGTATTAGTGAACAAGCAGTACCGTCCTCCATAACCACAAACAACAATAGTCTTGGTTCTCCACGCATGCCTGGTCAAACCCCCAATTCCCAGCAATGTCCTAAGTTACCGTTGTTGAATGTCACGATTTTATTTAGCCCGCACGTGGTTTTATAGGGTACGGAGAGTTCGTTCAGAATGTTCTTGTGTTTTCATTCATGTGTGTGTTTTATTAGAGTCTTTTACTGTAAATTGCACCTCACCTCGCAGGCTGCTTTGATTTAAGTCGGACGCTTGTACGTGTGTTTGCACGCATGTGCGTGTGTCTATTTGCGTTAGTGGTAATTGATGTGAATTTTGTGAGCAAGTGTGTGCTCTTTGGGGCTAACTGTGGGTATCCTGGCACGACCTGTGTGGGAACGCCAAGAAGTAAGGAAAGGCTCTCCTCTCCTCTCCTCTCCTCTCCTCTCCTCTCCTCTCCTCTCCTCTCCTCTCCTCTCCTCTCCTCTCCTCTCCTCTCCTCTCCTCTCCTCTCCTCTCCTCTCCTCTCCTCTCCTCTTGTTTCCTCTCTTCTCCTCTCCTCTCATCATCTCCTCTCCTCTCCACCCCCTGTCCTCTCCTCTCTTCTACTCTCTTCTCTTCTCCTCTCCTCTCCACCCCCCTGTCATCTCCTCTCCTCATCTCCTCTCTTCTCCACCCCCTGTCCTCTCTTCTCCTCTCTTCTCCTCTCCTCTCCTCTCCTCTTGCTTCCTATCTTCTCCTCTCCTCTCCTCATCGCCTCTCCACCCCTGTCCTTTCCTCTCTTCTACTCTGCTCTCCTTTCCTCTCCTCTCCTCCTCTCCTCTCCACCCCCCCTGTCCTCTCCTCTCCTCATCTCCTCTCTTCTCCACCCCCTGTCCTCTCTTCTACTCTCTTCTCCTCTCCTCTCCTCATCTCCTCTCCTCTCCTGTTCTCCATCTCCTATACCCCCCCCTGTCCTCTCCTCTCCGCCCCCCCACTGTCCTCTCCTCCACCCCCCCCCCCCATCCGGTCACCACATCTGTTTTATGATCTTCTCGTTTCTCGGACGCTCCGTCCAGAGCGGGTGCCAGAGTTCTGAGTGTTTGTTTGCGTACTACGCACGCCTGGTCAAACCCCCAATTCCCAGAAATGTCCTAAGTTACCGCTGTTGAATGTCACGATTTTATTTAGCCCGTGTGTGGTTTCGTAGGGAACGGAGTGATCTTTCAGAATGTCCCCGTGTTTTCATTCTTTGTTGTTGTAGATTGTAGAGTAGACTCCAGCGTCACACATAGTTACAGTCTTAAGTTATGCTGCGGACGGCAGTGGAAAAGCGCTGCACAACAGTTTCACTCTGTTGTCCCGTCGCTGATCCCTCCGCGTTGGTGACAGGAAGCCGCGCCCCTTTTATTAACATACAGACACAGTGCATCTCAGGGGACATACTGTACAGTGACAGTGACATATATCACATGTGGGAGCATGTCTATGTTCCCCGGGTCCTATGTTCCCCGGTAGCGATAGATAGTCAGACCACCAGCCCTGATTCCAAACTCTAACCTTAACCAACTTCGAAAGAGGGCCTAAGCTTAACTAGTTCGAAACAAGGCGGACATTAATAATTAATAAAATAATAAACATTTCAAAAAATTTCAATCAATCAATCAATCAATCAATCAATCGGGGAACATAGAACCCGGGGAACATAGGGATGACCCCTCACATGTTACAACGACGGTGACCGCTTATTCCAAACATACACGCGCGGCCGCGCGGCCTAGACACGCCGGATGCAAATAACACTCGCAAAGAGAGAGAGAGGACAGGAAGTGGACTCGGTCAGGCGAGAACAACGCCTTCTCCCCGCTGCACCGGCTCCCGACCACAGCGGCCACACGGCTTCTGCTGTCCCGCAGTACAGTAGCTGTACAGTAGTAGTAGCCCACCATGACACACGGAGGAGGCGTGTCATACGTTTCTCCCCCTCCGTGAAGTCAATGAGGGGCTTTGATCTGTGCTGCCCGCGGAGAAGCTGGATAAACATACCTTCTGGAGGTGAACTCGCGGACGGACGTGTGTGTGTGTGTGTGTGCACGCTGGGGGTGCGCTCTGACGGTGCGGCGGCTCATGTAAACAAACATCAGACGCCGGTATCTCTGTGTCTCGTCACCCGGCGCGCCTCTCAGGATGAAACTCTCTGTCTGTGTGTGTGTGTGTGTGTGTGTGTGTGTGTGTGTGTGTGTGTGTGTGTCTGTGTGTGTGTGTGTGTCAGTAAACCTCAGCAAATATACACAACGGACAGAACTAACATCCTCTTTCTATATCTTCCTCTCTCTCTCTGTCTCTCTCTCTCTCTCTCTCTCTCTCTCTCTCTCTCTCTCTCCGTTTATAGGAAAATATGGGATACCAAGGTGGCGGATCCCTCAACAAGGTAAGAAAGACACCTTAAGCCGTCAAAGGAACCTTTTTTTTTGCGCGCACTAGTAAAAATAGCAGGCATGTGAACCGATCCTCTAACAACACTCTGCTTGTTAGACATGTATGACGTTTGCCGACAAACAAACCGTCAAATGGCTGAAATGTACTAATGATAGACTAATGTAATAGTAACCGTCTCATGAAGAACACAGTGACGCGAGTGTCGTATCATTAGTGATTAATCTGAATCTGAATCTTAGTGATGAATATATCACAGTATTATTACATTAGTACATCCTGTGTGTGTGGGGGGGGGGGGGGGTAGTTTTTCCCTAGGGTCAAGGTCAGGTGGTAAAGGTCAGGGGGTCATGTTCCATTGTAATGTGGGCCTGTGAAGCCCGTCGAGACATGTCATTGTGATAATGGGCCACACACACATAATAAACAGAAAACAGAAAGAAACATTTCATGCAAAGTATTCTGTATTTCTGTATGACAAATAATAAAGAAACTTGAAACTTGAAACTAATAAACCTGGGGCAGGATCCACAAAGAATGAATTGCACGGTTCTAATTGCACCCTTACTGTAGTTACAATTCATTATGAATTGAAAATGGGGGACCCTGATGTAAACAAGACGAAAGTCTTTCTCTGGTCTGCATCCCCTTAACAATTGTGTGTATTGAGCCGTACTGTACTGTACCCATTCTGCAATCTGTTAATAAAATGTTCGATCAATCAATCACCTGCACAATTCAGAATGAATTGTAAGTAAGGGTGCAATTAGCACCGTGCAATCCATTCTTTGTGGATCCCGCCCGGACGCCTGTATCAGTTCCGCAACCGTTTCCATTTCCGGGGTAGGCCTGATTGGCCGCGACAGGCACGTGACCCCCCGCGGCAGCCCCAGGACGCGGCAACGCGAGGCTGCTGTGTTTCACCGCCGCTTTCCGCCTTCAACACCGCAGCAGCAAATTGCCATCACTTTCCCCACTGAGTTACCATACGCTATACAATATACTATGCAATGTACTAATATACAATACGGCTCACTTTTCCCACTTCAATGACAGAGCCGCTGTTTAATAATATTGTCGCGGCGGAGCTCCGTCGCGGCAGCATTATGTAGCAGTAATCCCCCCTTTTTTACCATCGACAACTAGCTCAACTGGCAGCGCTGCCTTGCTGTGGATCCTGTGGTCTGTTGGTGACAAGTTTGATTCCCTTAATTTTTTTTTTTTTTTACGTGCATTCTTTCGCCGGTTAAGTTTAGGCATGTTAACTTTAAGCATTGTTTCGGAGTTGGTTAAGGTTAAGGTTAGGCATTGTTATTACAGTTCTACTTTTGGCTGCATAAGGCGTCTGCACTTAGCACTGACTGAGAAAGTACATAATAGTTCTACTTTGACGTTTTAATGTTGGACCAAAGCAGCGCATGTAATTAGAATACAGGCAAATAAAAGTAATTTAGTTTAAAGTACAATCTTGGCTGTCTTTTTCTCTCAACGCTTCAATGCGTAGATCTTGCCTTCACCAAAAAAAAAAAAGTGATCTTGGGCTTAAAAAGGTTGGTGACCACTGCAGTAGAGGTACGCCTTACTGTAAATTGTACCTCATCCCATTTCTGCTTTGTCAAAGTAGAACTATTATGTACTTTCTCAGTCAGTGATAAGTGCAGACGCCTTATGCAGCATCACTTTTCACATCAAAACAAAAGTAGAACTGTAATAACAATGCCTAACCTTAACCTTAACCAACTCCGAAACAATGCTTAAAGTTAACATGCCTGAACTTAACCGGCGAAAGAATGCATGTTAAAAAAAAATAAAAATGTAAGGGAATCGAACTTGTCACCAACGGACTGCAGGATCCACAGCAAGGCAGCGCTGCCAGTTGAGCTAGTTGTCGATGGTAAAGAAGGGGGGATTACTGCTACATAATGCTGCCGCAACGGAGCTCCGCCGCGACAATATTATTAAACAGCGGCTCTGTCATTGAAGTGGGAAAAGTGAGCCGTATTGTATATTAGTACATTGCATAGTATATTGTATAGCGTATGGTAACTCAGTGGGGAAAGTGATGACAATTTGCTGCTGCGGTGTTGAAGGCGGAAAGCGGCGGTGAAACACAGCAGCCTCGCGTTGCCGCGTCCTGGGGCTGCCGCGGGGGGTCACGTGCCAATCAGGCCTACCCCGGAAATGGAAACGGTTGCGGAACTGATACAGGCCGCCCAGACTTGATTTGACCTCTCCTTACTATTAGAGAAGAGAAGAGAAGGTAAGATAAGATAAGATAAGATCTTTATTAGTCCTGTAGGGAGAGTCTGGAGACAGCAGCACAGAGGAGGGGGGGTTACAGGCAGGGTAATATAAATAAAATATAAGAATATAAAATATAGATATATATTTTTTTATATAATATATAGATAATATATATATATATATTTATATAATATATAGACAAAAGGTAAAAATGAAGATAAAGGTCTGATCTGCTGAACAGGTGAAACATATTATGTATACTCTGTTGATAATCTCACGTGTGGTATGTACTGTATGTACAGCCCACCCTGGTATAATATACAGATCCTGTCCTAAGTCTCTCAATCTGTCTTCTATAGACTGAGCATCATGGCGAAGAAGAAGGGCTTCTGGGTAGAGAAGGTGCACTGCCTGGGCTCCGAGAGCAGCCTATCCGAGTGCCACGCTCAGCTGTCAATCCCCCGTAGCCCCACCCCCTGTAAGAGCGGGAGACACGCGGTCGCCAAGTGCGTGCCGGGACCTCAGTTTGCCCGCATGTCCTCGGGACAACCCCAGGCCCCCAATCCATCTGTGGTGAGATGAACATGCACGCTGTAACACTCATGTATATGCACGTACAGTCGTACACACACTCAAGCACAAGCACACACACACACACACACACACACGCACATCACACGGCCATCAGTGTGTCCGGTAAATAAAGGTCATGGTGAGTGTGACCATAACACCATACAGGTCGGCCATTACTTGTTGCATCACATTGCGCACACAGTCCTCTCCTTATCTCTGTGTCCCTCACCATGTCACCAGCACCACAAACAACCTAAGAATGAACAGGAAAACACTGTCGATTCTGAGCCTTCCTTCCTTCCTTCCTTCCCTCCTTCCTCCCGCATGCAGCCCGTGCGTCTGAAGGCCGGCCCCAGGCTGGGCGAGGGGCGCGTGGAGGTGCTCAGAGAGGGCAAGTGGGGCACCATCGTGGACCATCGCTGGGACAGACCCGCGGCCACCGTGGTGTGCAGGGAGCTGGGCTTCGGTTCGGCCAAGGACGCCCTGCACGGAGCCTACATGGGGCAAGGTGAGACGGGGCGCGACTCTCGTGTCTCGCAGGGAGGCGTCTCGGGGCTCACCGCCAGGTTGCACCTCTGGACCCTCTTCTGAATGGAATCTGGTCATCTTGATCCTCTGCTGATACGGGTGTTTGGAGAGTGTGTCGTGGCATATTCCGTGCAAGTCAGGGGGGGGGGACCTTTTCCAGCCTCATGCTTATCTGAGGCTGTGCGCTTGTCTGCCGCTGAATGGTGGGGGAATGTGTGTGTGTGTCTGTGTGTGTGTGTGTGTGTGTGTGTGTTTGCGCACTCAGTCTCTTTGAAAGCTTCATCGTGGTCTGCCTTCCCCAGCTGTGATATGTGAGCTTAACCCAAGCTCCACAGCTGGCCAAACATCATGTCAACACACACACACGCGTGCACACACACACACACACACACACACACACACACACACACACACACACACACACACACACACACACACACACACACACACACACACACACACACACACACACACACTGTAATGCATGGTGGTTCGCTTTGGCATTTGGTCACTGACAGTCGCGGTTATCGTACAACGTTCCAGCCTACAGGCTTCTAAGTGATGAGTGCTGTTCTGTCCGGGGTCGTTCTCACAGTGCCAGTGGGCTTCCAGCTGTGCCAGTGGTGTCCCCACCCCGTTAGGAGACTTGAGAACGGGCTCCCCCAGGGCAGGGAGGGCCCCCCTGGGGGGGGGGGGGGGGGGGGCGTAGCCTCTAACCACGCCAATCGAGATGAAACACGAGATGATCTCTCTGCTGGTTTAGCTGCGCCGTCGATCATGCGGAGGATATCATTTTGCGTGCTCTGGTTAAATCCCTGGTTTGACCTTTTATTCAACCTCTTCAAAAGGGGCTTTTCCTCTGTCAGCTTGGCTTTTTGATGCACTGTACAGATCTGGTGCGAGACTCATTTGAGTCAGCTGCGTCTGTCATACAGATGTAGAGCTGTGAGGCACCAGGCTATATGTCAGTGTTTTATTTATTTATAAATGTTCTCCCATCCCCCAATTTAGCTGTTACGCCAATTCCCTCCTGGTCGTCTGGGGAGGGTGTAGACTGCCCTATTGTCGGTCTGGGGAGGGTGTAGACTGCCTATTGTCGGTCTGGGGAGGGTGTAGACTGCCTATTTGGGGAGGGTGTAGACTGCCCTATTGTCGGTCTGGGGAGGGTGTAGACTGCCTATTGTCGGTCTGGGGAGGGTGTAGATGCCGGGTGTAGACTGCCTATTGTCGGTCTGGGAGGGTGTAGACTGCCTATTGTCGGTCTGGGGAGGGTGTAGACTGCCCTATTGTCGGTCTGGGGAGGGTGTAGACTGCCTATTGTCGGTCTGGGGAGGGTGTAGACTGCCGTACTGTCGGTCTGGGGAGGGTGTAGACTGCCCTATTGTCAGTCTGGGGAGGGTGTAGACTGCGCTATGTCGGTCTGGGGAGGGTGTAGACTGCCTACTGTCGGTCTGGGGAGGGTGTAGACTGCCCTACTGTCGGTCTGGGGAGGGTGTAGACTGCCCTATTGTCGGTCTGGGGAGGGTGTAGACTGCCTACTGTCGGTCTGGGGAGGGTGTAGACTGCCTATTGTCGGTCTGGGGAGGGTGTAGACTGCCCTACTGTCGGTCTGGAGAGGTGTAGACTGCCCTATTGTCGGTCTGGGGAGGGTGTAGACTGCCCTATTGTCGGTCTGGGGAGGGTGTAGACTGCCCTACTGTCGGTCTGGGGAGGGTGTAGACCAGGGGCAGGGCTAGGGGGTGGCTACTTGGGCTCAAGCCCCGAATGTTTTCTGAAAAGCCCAGAATCTATTAAAAAAATAAATAAAAAATTATATATATATATTTCTTTTGACAATTCATCATTGTTACATGAAAATATGTTTGCACCAGATTTAGCAGAAGCTCATTTCCATCTGTGGTCTATCCAGCTGCTAACTGTATTTGAGTGAGTTAAGTCTTGGTGTTATGGTAGACTCAGACCTAAGCTTTAAATCACAATCAACAAGTTAACAAAAACTTAATTCTTCCACCTTAGAAACATAGCTAAAGTACGGCCATTTAGCTGGGAGAGCGTTACACGCGCAGAGGTTCGCGTTATCTCCCCCAGATCCCCTCCCGCTAAACAGGCGCCCGACCGACAGTAGGAGTCGCTGTTGCGACCGGCAGG
>NW_028173032.1:0-5000 GCF_963971535.1 Notolepis coatsorum
TATCTGTAATCTGACTGCTTTGTTTTTTTAAGCAACTCTAATTGATTTGATAATGTGATCAATTACTGTAATCTGATTACATACATAATACATTACTCCCCAACCTTACAGACAACCATCTCTGCTCCCAACAGATACTGGACAGTATACTGCGATTACGGATCAGGCCTTTAAGGTTAGTTACATTCAGTCCGGGCACCCAAGTGGCGACCCATGTAACGCGCTGCGTCGCGAAGCGGCCGACCCGGGTTCGATTCCCGGACCCGGCGTCCTTTTCCGAATGTCTTCCCCCCGCTCTGTCTCCCGTTCTTCCTCTCTCTCTCCCTCTACCGGACTGCCCGGTAGTACAAACCAATAAAAATCTACCAAAAACATAATAATAATAAAAAGAAAAAAGTTACATTCAAGTGTTCCATTACTCCATCGACCGCAGTCATCCTGGAAGGCAAACTAAATACCATGTGATACCACTCACTAAATGACAACCGTGGCCAATGAGCTTGTGTTTACAGCCGTGCGCCATATTGGCAGGAAAGGCAATGACACGTCATGAGAATACTATGAGTTCCAAGGCACGGCTTTGGGGAACTCCTCCAGCCCAGTCAATGACAGACATACTAAACAACCACACTGATATGACCCTGTGAGAGGGTCAAGCACTGGCCCACTGACCCTGGGGGTCCTCAGGCAGCGGTCAGACTCATCTCCAGTCAGGCCGAGAGGCGGTCAGACTCATCTCCTGTCAGGCCGAGAGGCAGTCAGACTCATCTCCAGTCAGGCCGAGAGGCAGTCAGACTCATCTCCAGTCAGGCCGAGAGGCAGTCAGACTCATCTCCAGTCAGGCCGAGAGGCAGTCAGACTCATCTCCAGTCAGGCCGAGAGGCAGTCAGACTCATCTCCAGTCAGGCCGAGAGGCAGTCAGACTCATCTCCAGTCAGGCCGAGAGGCAGTCAGACTCATCTCCAGTCAGGCCGAGAGGCAGTCAGACTCATCTCCAGTCAGGCCGAGAGGCAGTCAGACTCATCTCCAGTCAGGCAGCCCATCAGTCAGTCAGACTTGACTCCAGTCAGTCAGTCAGTCAGTCAGTCAGTCAGGCAGCCCATCAGTCAGTCAGCCAATCCATCCATCAGTCAGTCAGTCAGTCAGTCAGGCAGCCCATCAGTCAGTCAGCCAATCCACCCATCAGTCAGTCAGTCAGTCAGTCATTCAGTGAACTAGTCAGTCCATCCATCAGTCAGTCAGCCAATCCATCCATCAGTCAGTCAGTCAGTCAGTCAGTCCATCCATCAGTCAGTCAATCCATCAGACTCATCTTCAATCAGTCAGTCAGACTTGTCTCGGTGCAGTCAGTTTTCATTCAGTCATTCAGTCATTCAGATGTACTGGATTCAGAGAAGCACACAGACACCATACCAGACTAGTTCTCCCTCAGAGAAGCACACAGACACAATACCAGACTAGTTCTCCCTCAGAGAAGCACACAGACACCATACCAGACTAGTTCTCCCTCAGAGAAGCACACAGACACAATACCAGACTAGTTCTCCCTCAGAGAAGCACACAGACACAATACCAGACTAGTTCTCCCTCAGAGAAGCACACAGACACCATACCAGACTAGTTCTCCCTCAGAGAAGCACACAGACACCATACCAGACTGGTTCTCCCTCAGAGAAGCACACAGACACAATACCAGACTGGTTCTCCCTCAGAGAAGCACACAGACACCATACCAGACTAGTTCTCCCTCAGAGAAGCACACAGACACCATACCAGACTGGTTCTCCCTCAGAGAAGCACAAAGACACCATACCAGACTGGTTCTCCCTCAGAGAAGCACACAGACACAATACCAGACTGGTTCTCCCTCAGAGAAGCACAAAGACACCATACCAGACTAGTTCTCCCTCAGAGAAGCACACAGACACCATACCAGACCGGGAAAGATGTCTTTGCATTATTTCCACCTTTTTTTGATGAACCCTTTCACTAACACACTACAAAAGGGTTAACCCTTTCACTACCACACTACAGAATGTTAACCCGTGTGAAAGGGTTCAAAGAAAAAGCGGGGGGTTCATCCCTGGCCGACCGGTAGATGTTTGGAGTCCCATGTGGAAAAACCCCCACGTTCAAATCCCCTGAAAGAATGTGCTTCAATGAATGTGTTTCCCTGCAGGAGGGTGTCTGTAGTAGAGTCGTCCTACTTGATGCGTAGTAAACCTAACATGTCCCTTAACCAGGGGGGGTGGGGGGGGGGGGTGTCGCCTTCATTTTAACTAATGAGAGGAGCAGGGACGTGCACAGGATTTTAGAGGGGCAGGTGCTCAAAGGCTGAAAAGGGCACCACACCTGTGTGTATATATTAAGCGAGCGCGCGCGCGAGCACGATTTTTAAGGGCCCTTTTCGGGCGGGGGACCCCCTTTTTATGCTTTTTGGGGGGTTTTGGTGATCAAATATTGAATATTGAACTATAATAATCAGTGCAGGAGCTCACTTATCCTTGAAAGACACTTTTATCACTGACTTAAAAGGCCCATACATCTCCATAAATGTTCAGGGGGGAGGGAATAAGTGCTTACCCTACAGACCCCAAGAAGTGCTGTATATTCTGTATTGTTTAATATAAATGCATTTTTTATTCCAATCCCGATTTGTATTTGAGATTCCCAAATCCCATCGGACTTGACTTCTTTGTGTCCCTCAATGAGTGTAATACCAGCATTCAACAGCGGTTTCTATCATGATCATCATCACCACCCACGCTATGCATAAAATATATAGGTCCGCGGAGAGGCATGCTGAGGAGGCCGTGCAAACTGCAATGGAATATGGGGCATCTCTCTCTTTACCTAATATTTTTATTCTATCCTGACATTTTTCAGTTGGAAGGGCAGTCTATATGGCGTAACAGTAAAAAAAAAAAAAAAAAAATCAAAAGGGGCACTTTTTTGATGAGGCTCAAAAAGGCAGGTGCTCAGGCACCCCTTGGCCTCTATGTGTGCACGTGCCTGGAGAGGAGAGGTTTATAAGGAAACACAGACAGGACTTTGAAGTGGTGGGATTTGGGGAAACCCCCAGCTTCTTAGGTCTCCTTCAGTTATCTCTCTCGCCTTCGAACCATCACACAGTTCCATCCCTCCTTCCATCCCTCCGTCATCTTCTGTCCCTCCTTCCTCTCTTTTCACTCTCACTCTCGTCGGTGAACTCGTCGGGATGGTCCTGGCTCTCCAGGGGGCCCCTCGTGCAAACTTTGCCGGCCCTCAGGGGCGATTGTCAAATGGGTGAAAACTTGCCGACCGGACGTCAAAACGAGGCTCGCTTCCCACGCACACACACGCGCACACGCACGCACGCACGCACGCAGACAGACAGACAGACAGACAGACAGACAGACAGACAGACAGACAGACAGACAGACAGACAGACACACAGACACACAGACACACAGACACACAGACACACAGACACACACACACACACACACCATTAGTTCCCTTTTCTTCTGTTCTTGGCAGGTTCATCAGCGCTTCAGAGGAAGCCATGGTTTCTGATGAATCCGCGAGCTGTTTAGTGTGTGAATCATGAGATGTAAGCAGTGCTTCCCTCAGGCCTCAGGTTACCGGTATTTGTGCTGGTGGTGGACGGAGCAGCGATGGAGCAGCGATGGCCACACAGTGGAGCTGGAAACACTGTGGACGTTATTAATGTGTTATTCTATCAGGTTGATTTATTTGCAGTGGGCCTGCTTGATATTGTGGTGGACCACCAGACATAAACATATACATGGGAAGCGCTTGTGTGTGTGTGTGTGTGTGCGCGTGTGTGTGTGTGTGAGAGTGTTGGTGCATGTGTTAAAACACTGCTGTGTGTATTGGCTTTAGAAGCCAGTGTGAGGTCAAGTGAGGTCAGAGATCAGACTCTCTACTCTTTCTCTACTTTCACAAACTCCTTTTCTACTTTTATATCGTTCTCTCTACTCATCATGTAGCCTCATCGTTTTCTACTGTTCTATTGTTTTCTCTACTCTTACATAACACACCTGAGGGCTGTCACTTTGCCTCCGTTCAAACCTGGTCAAATGTTTGAGTATTAAACGTTCGTAATCATATGTTCCAATTCAAGATTGGAGGCCAGTTAGCCCTTCTATTCGTTTCACAATGCTTTGCGACTAGGGTTAGAGACTAGAGATAGGAACCAGAGATAGTGACTAGGGTTAGAGACTAGAGATAGAGATAGTGACCTTAAATACAGTGTGTATGCTACTGCTGTATATAGCCAAGCATCTGCTAACGCTGTATTCACATTAGGGGTGTAACTAACGGTAAACAAAAACCACGGTTCGGTACGTATCTCGGTTTTGAAGTCACGTTTCGGTACAGGTGGTCGGTACAGTGGGGGAAAGTTTGGCTTTCCGTGTTCCACTCAGGGGTGATGTAGTGTGCAGTAACTAATTGTACTTGTAGGGCTGTCAACGAATATTCTATATTGAAATCAATAATCGACTTGTAAAAAAATAATAATAATAATAATAATGATATTAGATTGTGAAAAAAACAGCCCCCGGTGGGCGGTCGTTAGTGGTTAACATACCGTTGTATTCGTTCGGTACACAGCCGTACTGAACCTATAAGGTCCAGTACTGAAACGGTTCGGTACGGATATGTGTACCTTTACACCCCTAATTCACATACATTTTGACACATGGCACTTTCACCTGTCTGTGCTGTGGCGCTGACAACATTCCACTCACCTTTGCAAATGCACCAACAATCTCAACATAGCATAACCTAACATGAGGGTTGAGGGTTAACTCGTAATTTTTAATAAGATAAAACACTGGAGCATTTATATTGCCATAATACATACTAGTGTTGTCAAAAATATCGAAAAATCGATACATATCGATTCTGAATATTTAAAACGGTTTCAATACTCATTTCCCGAAATATCTATATTTAATTATTCATAAAAAAAATGTATAAGGAAGTTGCATTGT
>NW_028173032.1:10000-12406 GCF_963971535.1 Notolepis coatsorum
CACACACACACACACACACACACACACACACACACACACACACACACACACACACACACACACACACACTTCCACAACAAGACCCGGCTCACCAAGCATGAGCAGGTGAGGCCCACACACACACACACACACACACACACACACACACACACACACACACACATCCACAACAAGACCCGGCTCACCAAGCATGAGCAGGTGAGGCCCCACACACACACACACACACACACACACACACACACACACACACACACACACACACACACACACATCCACAACAAGACCCGGCTCACCAAGCATGAGCAGGTGAGAGGACCTGTGGGACAGACTGCGTCGTTCATGTAGCGCCTTTCATCCAAAAGCGCTTTGCGACGTATGCCTCACACACTCACCCGCCGTTCACGCACACATTCACACACTGACGGTGCGAGGTGCCGACCGGCTCATCGGGAGCGCTTAGGGGTTAAAGGAACAAGCCAACATTTGGGGAAATTAGCTTACCGTCTTCTAGGGCTGTCCCCGACTAAGGATTTGGATGGTCGACTATGATTGGCCTAAATGTGCCGTTAGTCGACTACTGGTCGACAAAAAAAATAAGTATATAATATATATATATATATAATATTTAAAAAAAGATATTAACATTTTTTTTTTTTTTTTTTTTTATCATTCCATTTGGGCTGTGGGGGGTGCTTAATGTCTGAAGGAGTCGACTGAAGGCTTCTTGTCCTCTGCAAAAGCATGCAATTGGTCCACTGATGGATCCATCTTGTTTACTACTCAGTGTTTGAATGCTGCCGACTATCGCGCATACGGTGTCTCAGGCCTCCTGTAAGATGACATGTGTCAACAAATGTACATGTCTGTTGAATTTATGCTGTGCCATTGTTACTGTAAAAAATGTAATGATTGTGTTGTTGTTATTATTAATGAGACGTTGAGCTGTATGTGTGTGTCACGAATTTCCCCAAGGGGATTAATAAAGGAATATCTTATCTTATCTTATCTTATCTTATTTGTCTAGTCTTAGTGTGTTCATTAGATGGGTGAAATCCTCTTTCAGTGCCTCTGTGCCTGTTTTCGTAGGCAGTTAGCCTCTGGTATGCGTGCCATTAGCGTTAGCCAAGCTTCTAGGCCTCTTTTCTTTTGGAAAGAATGATAAAAAAATTATAAATATATATATATATTTTTAATATATTCGACTAAGAGGTTGGCCAGTCGACTACGGCTCCTTTCGACCGATTAGTCGACTAATCGACGAATAGGGGTCAGCCCTACCGTCTTCTCCAGAGAGAGACAAGAAGATACGACACCAGTTTCCTCTCTGTGCGTTCAGTAGAAAGCTATCTGGCTGCACGTTAGCCTAGCTTAGCACAATGAAGGGTAGCGGACAGTGCCCGTTAGCCTAGGCATTGTCCAACGAACACCTCTCCCGAATCGAACCGGGAACCTTCCGGATTACCAGACGACCGCTCTTCCTCCTGAGCCGCCGTGTCGCTCCCGTGTGAAGAAGACTTGAAGAAGAAGAAGAGGCCAAAGGTGGCACCAGGAGCGCACCGTCGGTCAAACTCACACCAGTGCTCATGGCTTGGGAGGGGAAACCAGAGAAGATGAACAGGGTATCCGCCGGGTATTAAAAAGTATTACATTCATAATTCTCATTTTAAGGCCTTAAAAGGCATTAAAAAGTCTTACATTTAAAAATTTAATCGGGGGTGCAGCCTGGCTGTCGGGAGATGAAATAATATTAGATATTGAAATGTTTTTGTATTCAAGTGGTTGTTTTTTCCGCGCGGCTCCCGGGAGCTCGGTGCGTCTGCCGTGCCGAGCGAGCGCTCGTGTGGAACGCGGGAGGATTTAACAGCGGCAGCTCGGGAGCTCTCCTTCCATGTCAAACATCCCTCTCAAACTTAGACGACGTTCTTGTATTTTTCTTGCTAGTACGGTCGTGAAATCGCTATTAAAATCTATCTCCCAAGTGGTATTAAAAAGGTCTTTAAAAAGTCTTAAATGATGTGACTTGTTGAAACCAAGCTGATACCCCAATAAATTGCAATTGCAAATTGGACACAAGAATCCAGTCTCCAAGCGCAGATGTGAGGTTATACAGTGAGAGTCTTTATTTGGAGCGGAGGCGGTGTTAAACACACCAGCTGGCCTCGACGCGGCGCCCTCGTTAGGGGGGTTCTGCTCGGGGTGCTCAGGGTGTGGAGTGGGCTGGATTCTGTGGGTCGGGTCAGTGGCGGCGGGCGGCCGGACGGTTAGAGAGAAGCGGGGCTCGTGATATCATAAGGTCGCCGTTTGATTCCCCGATTCCTACCGTTATGCGGCGTCCCATCGAGCAAGGCACTTAACACCGACGGTAGAATCAAATAAAAAGGTAGAATGAAATAAAGTGGAATATAA
>NW_028173030.1:5000-22275 GCF_963971535.1 Notolepis coatsorum
ATTTGAGTGTGTGTGCTCCCCACTGCACTGATATGTTTTTGAATACATCAGCGCAAAAGGAAATTGGTTATTCTTTGACTTGTCATTTTCATGTACTTATCCTTTACGTGAGGATGCTTTGGAAAATGCATGCAACTATGTAGTTATTTGTTCCATCTCGGCAGAGAAGCATTTTTATTTTGAACAGATTATTGGAGTCTGGATTATCAGGGTTGCTTATTGTTGTTACATGTTTTCATTTATTGCATTTTGGAAGATGTTTTCTCACATATATGAATGAGATCAATTTCTATAATGAAAAAAAATGCCTGTTTTCAAAACGGTGAAGAAATCTATCCATTATTTCCCATAAATTAAGTTATGTGCATTCTTATTTTTAGCATTTACATGAATAATTATTGTATTGTCTTTCATGCCTGAAATAAAATCACTGGAATTGTACTAGTAAAAATCCCCTTTTTATCCCTTTCGTTGTAACATTCATCAGCCTGACCAAAATGTATTGAACTGATAATACACAGAATTCCTTTTGTGAATCTATATTAATCCCAGGAAGTGATTCCTGAAACAAGTGCTGCTGCTACTACTACTACTACTACTACTACTACTTTATTGCTGCAACAATGAGCCCCAGTTCTGATTAGAGACTCAAGTGGGGGAAAAACAGTCAAGCATTTATCCAAGTCACTGATTATGTCATTTCAACAGGCCTGCAAACACTCAGGCGAGCTAGACAGCTCTGAGGGGGAGAATTATGAAGCCTGGGTGGAATGGAGGCTGTATGAAAAGTGAAATGAAAATGGATTCACACACTGTTATGTGATTAAACTGCCTGCTCGCTAGCAAAAGGCCAGGCGACTGAGTAGTGCAGGCCTGAGATTTGGCCATAATGAAAATGTTAAGAGCAGAGGGGTTTGAACCCCCTGAATGACGTGCACACACACACACACACACACACACACACACACACACACACACACACACACACACATGAGAGACTGTGTTAGTGAATATCAGGAAGTGGACCCAGAGCAGTCTCCGTCAATGGGATTTAGCCATAGACTATTTAAAAGGAAATAATTATTATTAAAAAAAAGGAATTTAAATGTTAGCTTGAATGCAAGCCATTTGTTTAAAATGAAGGTGAGGGTTGTAATTTCGCTCTGTGATTTTGGATGTTAAAAATACATTCAAATGAACTATATCTTATTGTGTCCAATTGTGGCACAAAACTCAACCAACGTGGGATTCAAATGGTTTGCATAATCAAGATTATATTTTTCTAATATCTTTTTTGAAAGATATGTCTATGGTAAAAAAAAATCCCATTCGACTTAGATGGCTCTGGGTCCACCTCCTGATGTCTACTAACACAGTCCCTACGTTCTAAACCTAGCCCACCTCATGTGGCGACAGAGGATGTTGGATGGTGTATGTGAGAGATGATGAGGTACAACAAACAGGAAACCAGATGAAGAAAAATTGCTCAGCGGAAAGAAAAGCTGAAAGAATAAATAGCTCCAGCCACTATAAAATCAGTTTGATTAGCGCTTTGTCGATCTCCCTATGCAAACCACAGACAACCCAGCCCGTAGTGGTTGCCATTAGAAACAGATAGAAAGGGTTTCCGTAACCAACCCCACATAAATATTCAATTCTACCATTGAGACACAGAGACATCTCGGTCGCCGAGCGTGGGAACAGGGAAAATGATGAGGGGATGATGGGCTGAGGTTGATGGAGGGGGTTGTAGCCAGGCAGTGGCTAGACGCCCAGCTGCACTGACTGACTTCCATTCAGAAGCAGGTGAGAAAGGACCCCAAGGGTCAAGGTCAGGGGGGGGTAGGGGTGTGGGTGTCACTTTGGGGGGTTTGTCTGCTGTGCATCCCTGGCTGTCTGGGCGCCTGTGTGTTTGCTTATTTCATAAGCTACTTCTTATTGCTTTGCTCTAGGGACGACCTCAGAGAGTCCGGGGCTCCCTACTCCCTGCCCCAGTGAGCCCACGGCTGATCCCCAGCCAGCCCCTATATAGCATAGTCAACCTGCTGGTCAAACATTCCCCCTCCCCCCAGTCAAACCCAGTCAGACACTATGACAGCCCCCCTACACTGTCTCAGTCTGGTGCCTCCTGTAAATTAGCTGGTTCAGGGTCTGTCTCATGTCTACACCAAGAGCAGATGTATGTATGTAATGCATGAAAAGGACTCATTTAAAATATAAGTTCTGTCTGGAAGCAAAAATAATTGTAGTTGGCCTATGTTGTTAAATAAATAGTTTGGGATGTTTATAGATTATTATTTATACTGTATATCATTTTGTACTTTTTTTTATTCAGATTTCCATTTGTTCCTTTGGTGATAGACAAAATACATATTCAACATCATTTGCATGTAGCTTGTTTTCCTGTAGTGTAATCCTGCACGGCAAGTTCCATCTCTTTACAGTAATGCTTTATATTGTACAGTCCGGCTGTAATCGAGGGGATCTGTGTCATTTGCTAAATTGCATCAGTCGTAATGTTCTGTTCTTTACAATGGTTGACATTTTCCTGATGAAATCACCATCAATAATAATCCTCTTTATTAGCTAAATGCAGGCGGCCACTGTATCGCTCCCATTTCATCCAATCATCTGCGTGTGGCGATGGAATAAGCTGGCAGTGCTTTACGCCACTTTCAAATAAACAGTGTGACCCCTTTAGGAGGAGGAGGGACTACTGCAGCATGTGAGACGGCTTGCATGAGGAGGACGGGAGAGGAGGGGAGAGGAGGGGAGAGGAGAGGAGAGAGCATTGAAGAGGAGAGAAAGATGGGAACCAGTGAGAGGGGAGGAGAGGGAAAGGAGAGATGGGTAGAGAGAGAGAGAGAGGAGAGAAGAGAAAGATGGAAGCTGGCAAGAGGAGAAGAGGGGGGGGGGGGGAGAGGAGAGGAGGCGAGACACCAGCTAACCCAGTCTACGGTAGCCGGCTTCCATTCTTCATCGGGGGCTTATGCTTCATTAGACTGTCTGAAAGAGAGAGCCCCTCTCCCCCATCACCTCAATGGACCTGTACCCCTTCTCCTCCATAGCCTGGAGGGTACCCCCCCATCCCCCACCCGCTATCCACCTCCCTTTACCCCAGCTCTGCCTCCCATCGCTCCCCCTCCTCTCCTCAGCTCCCATCTCCTAATAGTCTCAACTCACGCTGAAATCAAGCTTAGTAACGGCAGTTTGGTGAGCCCCTCTGCCCCCCTCCCCCTCCTCCCTCCTTTCCTATCATCCTCCGATCCCCACTAGCTCTCCTCTGCTCATTCTCTCACCTTGGTCGGACACACCACCCACCCACTGCTTAAATCCCTATCAGCATGTCAACTAAATGTCTGCCCAGCTGGGGTTGATACACACACACACACACGCCCGCACGCACGCACGCACGCACGCACGCACGCACGCACGCACGCACGCACGCACGCACGCACACACACACACACACACACACACACACGCACGCACGCACGCACGCACGCACGCACGCACGCACGCCCGCACGCAAACACACACACACAACACACACACACACACACACACACACACACACACACACACACACACACACACACACACACACAGACAGACTTCTACTTGCTTCTGGGGTTTAGCATTCCTCCCTGCTGACCCTTTTCACGGATCTCTCTGTTCCGCTCTTGCTTCCTCTCTTTCTCCCTTTCTCCTCCTCTCTCTCCTGTGCTGTCTCCTAAGTCGTGCGTTCATCGTGTTTCCTAGGATCAACCCGTCGGACATTAATGGCGATATCTCTATGGACGTTGTCTATGCCCATCCTTTACCTTCTCACAAAGTTGTGTGTTCATTGTGATGCCCTATATGATCACCCTGGGTGGTAACTCATTGGACGTTGTTGATGCCATCTCTATGGGCGTTGTTATGCCCTGTTGTCTCTGTTGACCTGTTATGCCTTTCTATGATTTTCCTTGTATTGTTTATTATCACTAAGACTTTTTAATACTATTATTACTCCCTTACCTCCTATATTAAGGTATTTTTCTGTGGGGGTTTTTCATCATCTTTGGGGGTTAACTCAGGGGGTGTTCTAGCTCAGTGGGCCTGTGAAGCCCATTGAGACATGTAATGGGCTAGACAAATAAATCGGACTTGACTTGACTCCCTCTGCGTCTCCTAAGGCAGTATTCTGACAGTATGGTTTGCCTAGCTGACTGTATCTGTGAAGTGTGAAGGAGGCTTTATGTGAAGGAGGTCCACACAGCACCTCCTCTGCTGGCACACCTGTTTGTTCTCAAAATGATTATGAAACCCCCTGCTCAAAAGGTTCAAGCTATATGTTTGGCTTTGCTCACCTTCAAATCCCAATGATTTCTATAATGCTGCACATTGTCGTCCCATGCTATAAATTAATAATATCTTATATACATTATAGATATCTGTAGCACAGAGATGTCCTAGTCATCATTTGTAAAGGCTTTTTTAACATGCTATATTTACCAGTGTTGAGGCCCATCTGTTTTTATTGCTACAACCTTTCATGTGTCAAGGGGGCCTCTCCGCTCTAGAGTCTCCTACTATCAAACAGTCCTTCTCTGAAAGAGAGTAAAGATTCAGGAGCCTAGGAAAATGTTTCTTTGTTGTATGATATAGTAGATTTTTAGTAGAGTATTACAGGATATTTATACGATACAAGGGATGCTGTTGCATTCTATTATCCTTCCTTGGTGTAACGTTTTACACCAAGAACATTTTAAGAACATTTTACAGATTTATAATTACATTGTAACCAAGGGGAGGGCTTATTGTTTGGCAATTATGTTGTGTGTCAATCAGATCAGTCTCATTGTAGTAGTGCCTGTGTGTTAAATATCTGCATATCGTCATAACGTCGTGGACGTAAACCCATATTCACTTCTTGAACAAGGAGAGGAGATCTGCCATGGGTTCTCCTTCACCATCTTATTCAATGTGATTTGAAGAACAAAATTATTCTTGGATTTAAACTGTGACTCTTGGATAGGCTAAATATCAAGCCTAGTCTCAGTCCCATAGGTAGTTCATTTTTTGGTCCAATCTGTGTCTATATTAACTTGAGCTGCTTGCCTGGTGCTATTTTCTGCTGCCTGCCTCTTCTTCCCGTCCATGGACCCTGCACATGTTTTTCATTCCCAGATCCACCACAGATATCATTAGCGGAGAGGGATAATATGGCACATTCAGATCCCAGCAGATAAAAAAAAACAAAAAAAAAACACACACAACCCCGCCCCGGCCCCTACCTCTGCTCCCAACAAAATAAACGAACCACCTTCCGTTCCTTTCCCTCTCTGCTCCACATTTCAATCATTATTGTGATTTTTGGGGACAATGACTTGCACACGGTGCATTCTCAGCAGTGGCCCTTCCCCATGCCAACGTAGCACAATCTGTATGTAAATGTATTCAGATGAATTCTCACCTCACAGAGCATCATCTCTGCTGGGTAGTGGAGTCTGTTAAGTCAGAGTGCTGCTGGAGCTAGCTGGCTGACAGCACGCTACATGGCTGGAAGATTCTAGCAGCTAGGTGGACCCCTGCTCGACAGCCAGAGAAACCCCATATTAAACACCATGTTTATACCGGACTGTGATTTACAATGTGCTCCCTCTTTCTCGCCTTTGGGGTGTTTGCACTCCCCTCTGTCATTTTGCTTTTTCATCAGGCACACAGCGAAACAGCTATAGAACGGAATCTAGGGGTCCTCGTTGCGTGTGAACGCGGGGCAGACGGGAGAGGGAAAGGGAGGGGGGACGAGTGAGAAGGGGAGGCGTGTACGCATTTTTATCTTAGAGGGGGACTCCTCTCTGGAGCCTGGTTCTCTATTCACATTGAGATATTCCTGAGCGTATCGACACAATTGCACATATGCACGCACGCACACACGCACGCACGCATGCACGCACACACACACACGCACGCACGCACACACGCACGCACGCATGCACGCACACACACACACACACACACACACACACACACACACACACACACACAATCACTGTCCCTTTGTGTACGGCTATGCACCTCACCTCAGCCCTTCTGTGGTTCATCCCTGACATTGTGGACCAGAGTCTCTGCAACTTCATTGTTATTCATTTCACTGTCATCTCAAGCTGCCCAGTGAGACTGACTTAGAGTCTCACACACACACACACACACATATACACACAGACGCATAGACATGCACACGCACGCACACACGCACACACACGCACACACACACACACACGCATATACACACATCCCTATTGTTTCAGCAGTAAGAAGTGTGTAGTCCTGGGGGTAAATGGGTGTACTGTACACTGACTGTAGAGGACAGAGAGACACGGCAGTTTATCAAAGACCTGTTTCCACGACTACAGCAAAGTTCAGTGCTGTACTGATTACATACTGTGTCATCAGATCTCTATGTCGGCCAACACAAGCCTCCAAGTGTGTTAACAAGGAGTTGCAGAACTGTACATATTATCTAAATTACATACTGTGAATATCTTCAGTAGATTGTGTGAAATGAAGGCTAAATTGATTTTTTTTAAACAATTTTTTTTATTTGCTGCTAAATAGAATCTTAACTAGTGGCAAGGTTTTCTTTTCATGTGTCTTTAGAAATATTTTGTAGATTTCTCCTCTTGCCCTTCACGCTCCTCCACACACATTAATCCGCCCTCTGTTTTAATTGTATTTTTACTAGCTAAACTTCTGGAACCCTATTGTATCTAAATCAAATCAAATCAAATTTATTTGTAAGGCCCGACAACACACGTTAATGTCCCCATGGGCCAGACACATCTTCTTTAACTCATTCACGGCCAATCACGGCCATATCTGTGATGCAAACACCCTGACATCTTTTAAATCAGCCCTCAAAACCCACCTTTTCAATCTTGCTTTTGACCTCTAATTCTGTCGGTTTTATTTTATATTGTCATGTATTATTTTTGTTCTGTTTTTGTTTTGCCATAGTTTTGTTTCTTCTACTCATGTAAAGCGTCTTTGAGCATCTGGAAAAGCGCTATATAAAATAGATGTATTATTATTATTATTATTATTATTATTATTATTATTATTATTATTATTATTATTATTATTATTATTATTATTATTATTATTATTATTATTATTATTATTATTATTATTATTATTATTATTATTATTATTATTATTATTATTATTATTATTATTATTATTATTATTATTATTATTATTATTATTATTATTATTATTACTATTGTTATTGTTATTGTTATTATTATTATTATTATTATTATTATTATTATTATTATTATTATTATTATTATTATTATTATTATTATTATTATTATTATTATTATTATTATTATTATTATTATTATTATTATTATTATTATTATTATTATTATTATTATTATTATTATTATTATTATTATTATTATTATTATTATTATTATTATTATTATTATTATTATTATTATTATTATTATTATTATTATTATTATTATTATTGTTATTGTTATTATTATTATTATTATTATTATTATTATTATTATTATTATTATTATTATTATTATTATTATTATTATTATTATTATTATTATTATTATTATTATTATTATTATTATTATTATTATTATTATTATTATTATTATTATTATTATTATTATTATTATTATTATTATTATTATTATTATTATTATTATTATTATTATTATTATTATTATTATTATTATTATAATAATAATAATAATAATAATAATAATAATAATAATAATAATAATAATAATAATAATAATAATAATAATAATAATAATAATAATAATAATAATAATAATAATAATAATAATAATAATAATAATAATAATTATTATTATTATTATTATTATTATTATCTCGCCATGCTTTGAGTGTCAAACCCGAGTATAGTTGGGTTTTCGGTCGTTTCCAGCACACTTCATGCATAGTTTGTCCCATTTCATGTCAGGGACCCGATGGACATCAATACTGGAAATCGCGATCAGACAATTGGAATATTCTTTTTGTAATACCTCCTAGCAAAGTTAAGGACTATATGACATCAACCCTACTTTTATCCTACAATGATTTCACATCGATCGCAACGATCAACGTATGTAGTATTCAAAACGTATGCCGTTGCTGACGATCAGAGCATCACAAAACGATCCCCCCCCCAAGGGCTCCAGGGTGCGACTATTTTGGTCGCATTTTGTGACCAAAACTCAGTGCAGTGCGACTGGATGTTTTCCCTTGTCGCACTGGTGCTCCCGGCTCCCAGCAGGTCTGTCTGTCTGTGTGTATGTGTGTGCGTGTAGTCTTTTTCCCCATAACCATGTGCGTTCTAAAAAAATATAAATCTCTGCCTTTGATTGGCTATAACACGTGCATTATGCAAAGACCAGCCCTGATCTGCCTCTGATTGGCTCTGATCATCACCCTGAAACTCGTCTTGGCTGAATGACAGGCTAAACAAAATAGCCATGTGAGCATCAACCATCAACTTTCCGAATTGAAACGCTAAATAAGCACATAGTCTCATACTGGTTTCATAATACAATGTTTCCGAATGGACGTTTGGATTAAACAAAGTGTATGCAGTGATGCTTTCCCAGCTGAACACAAGCTGCTTAACGTATGTTATACACGTTAATTAAGCTATGTAACGTTAGAACACAGCCCTTTAGCTTTAGCTAACGTTAAGATAGCAGGAGCCGTCGGCCAACAAAGCTGTATTCACAACAAATGTATTCACAAAATGGATTATCATTCAAACGTTATTCAAGCCTCCCGTGACCAGTAAGTATGTACATCTACTACTCAACCGCAGCAATGTGCGCTATATGCCTAAACTTTGCTAGTCAAGACTCGACAGTACGCTGGATTGAGGCGCGGACGGAAGTGGCCATTTTTCAAAATAAAATACCCGAAAGACTATTAGTATAGGGAGGTGTAGTGGTTATGATTGCTGTTTCCGGCCGGTCCACCATCTTGAAAACACAATGTATTTTCCCATTGCCCATTTCTAAATCGTCTCGTTTAAAACAAATAAAGCATGAACATTTGCATGGTGTACCTTTCTGTGCGTATTCATCCACAATCTATAGCTCAACATGAAAATATTCGCAATTAATTGTTAAAAAATTTAATCTCTGAATTTTATTTCAACCAAAAATGCTTAACAAATAATGTTAGTGATAGAAGGGAACTCATTTTGTGCAAAAATGGAAAGCTTTCCAAATGTTTATGAGGTAGAATTGTTACAATAGCCGATAATCCATTTTCCCAATGATAAATCCCTCGCAGGCGGTCCAAAGTGACGTCAGACTACAACTCCCCATTTAGGAGCAAATTGTTTGCATGATTAAAAACGATGGTTCGAACATCCGTTCGAAAAACCCTGGCGAATGTTCGAATCCCAAAAACAGGCTTGGGGACAGCTCTAACTGCAGCTGAGCTGAATGTGTTAAAATAGACATAAAAAAGTGAAGGATTGGACTTTGCGAGCTAACTGTAATACAATGTTATTTTTTACAATAATTTACATAACATCTTAAGAAATTACTAATGTGTGTGGAAACTGACAAAAAAGGTAATGGTAAAGGTAACGCTTAAAATGTATTATTGCAGCGGCAAAAAGCGCAGTGTAAATATAAAAAGTTAGTCTGGCGCTGAATGAATTAAACAAGTCAAGAAGAAACATTACAATAAATCAAGAACAAAGCAAAAAACCATGCAGTCCAAAAAAGATTTAATAAATGAATGCAACACTCCCAGACATACCCCACGCGAAGGTAAGGAAAAACTCACTAAAACCTAGCTATAGGAAAAAATGCACCACAGGCAATGTGGAGGAGAGAAACCTCAGAAGGGCCGTTCAAGGGGGGATCTCCCTTCTTAGATGTCGGTGATAGCAGTGTTGCAATAAAACAGGTGAAACAGTTGGTAAGCATGCACATTGCACACATACGTGTAATGAAACACAAATAAGTGCATGCAATAGCAACTGAACATTTGAACAGCAAATACAAATCATTTTGAATATTTGTATCTGTTAGGAGTATTATGGGTACAAGCCATGAAGCTGCCGGAACCCTATTGTATCTGTTGTGTTTATTCTTATTTTTCTACACTAAAAGTGTCTGAAGCTCAGAAACCACAAGTCAATAGATAGACCAACCAAATTCCTATACCCCCCCCCCCACTACTCAGGTAATACTAATAATCCATGTCGGCCAGATGGTAGCGCTATAACAAGGAGTCAAACTATTAAAACAATTAGCATTGATATACCTCCATAATCAGAACCTGTGTCCACAGTGCATGAAAACATTGATCAGAAACTAAGTCTTTGACTATTTATTCCTTTGCCTCTCTATCTTGATCTTAAGTGTTATTTGCATAGACACGCCCATTGTCACAAGAGACATCTATCCTCTCACCAGGAGCTGAAGCGTGTGCATGCTGGTGGACAATAATAGCCTGTTAGTGTGTGATTAAAGGCCTAATCTGTGATTTTCTTCTTGACTACATGATAGAAAATGTAGATAGAAAATAAGCTTTTTGGAACATATTAAACCCATTGTAAATCAAAATATATCTGTTTTACTCAACAAGATAATGAAAACATCATAGTTAGTTTGTAAGTTAATGTCTATTACTTGTGCTGTTTGTGTGCTTGTGTGTAAGGAATGCCATTTTTATTTAGTGTACAGCTCAGTAGTGCTTCAGCAGACCCCTTTGGCGCCTGTCTAGTCCGCAGTGCTCCAGGCTCAGGTCGAGTGGCCTGGTGCCTGGATTGAGGGATCGACCTCTTTTGGGGGTTGTCTCCCCGGTGCGCTGCCTGGTCCCGCTGTGGGTGTAGCCTCTTGAGTGCTTCAGGGCGGCGTGCTGTAGGGGGGAAGGGCCTGCTCTTGGATGGGCCCTGTCCGAATACGCTGGCGATGTGGGGGGTGGTGTCACTAGTGACCGCCTGGTGGGGTCTCGATGCTGCAGCGTCGTTGGCCTCTCCAGGCCCCCTTTCCGGGGGGTTCAGTCCCTTCCTGGGGCTGGGTCCTCCTTCGCGCTCCGCTGCTACGGCCTTGCCACAGGGTTGGGTTTTTGCCCTTGACCACGTGATATTAGGGGTTGTAACAGGGTTTTTATTTCTTCCCGTTCGTTCCCTAGTGGCATGTGGGTTGCGCGTTTGTGTAGTCGTGGGTTCTTCTGTGGAAGGTAAGTCCCACGGTCTGCTCACCCTGTGCGTTTGAGTTGCTAAACTCCTCTTCGCACAGTCGGATCCGATACCCTCCCGTCCTCCGCTAGGGGGGTCCGGGGGCTCGGGTCCTCCCCGGTTCTGATGGTTGTGAGGGGCCTCTGCAGGTACATTTATCGAGCTCCGCTCTGGTCAGCTCCTGTATTCCAGTATGACGCAGAGCGGAGCTACACGACTTATAACGTACGGTTATGTCTATAACCATAGTTATATGAGTGTAGTGACGCTCTCCGTCGGACTCACTGAGGACCCCGTGGTATTCGCCTTTGTGGTGAAAGACTTGGGAAGGAGCTGTTAGTATGGCCACACCCCTGCTTATGTAGAGGAGCGGATGGGGGTGTGGCCAGGCGGATGGGTGTGTAAAGGTGCATGTGAAAAAGTATTCAGTGCTGCTAGTACTGATATGGAAGTGGATTCCAGTATGACGCAGAGCGTCACTACACTCATATAACTATGGTTATAGACATAACCATACGCTCAGTAGTATGCAGCTCAGATATATCAAGTCCCAGAGACACCACATTTGATTGGTGGGCTTCTGTGACCCCCACTACTCAGACAAAGCCATTGCCGTTAGGATAGCATGCTAGCAGGTTATCATGCTATGCTAACTGACATCATGCATTAGGGTTGCCAACTGTCCCGTATTAGTCGGGCGTCCCTTATATTGGGCGTCATAGGAGAGCAGAGCAGAGCAGAGCAGAGCAGAGCAGAGGAGAGGAGAGGAGAGGAGAGGAGAGGAGAGGAGAGGAGAGCAGAGCAGAGCAGAGCAGAGCAGAGCAGAGCAGAGCAGAGGAGAGGAGAGGAGAGGAGAGGAGAGCAGAGGAGAGGAGAGGAGAGGAGAGGAGAGGAGAGGAGAGGAGAGGAGAGGAGAGGAGAGGAGAGGAGAGGAGAGGAGAGGAGAGGAGAGGAGAGGAGAGGGGAGGGGAGGGAGGGGAGAGGAGAGGCGATAGTGCTGCTGTTGTTTCAGAACCATGGACAGCGCTGTTTGTTGTGTGTAGTGGTTGCTTATGTAGGTGCTGGCTGTCCATAGCACTGAAATGGAGCAGAGGAGATCGATAAACAGACAGAACACGTCTTAGTTAAGTTTCTTAGCCTGGTTGCTTTTCTTGGTTAATGGTTTAAATAGAACAGACATAACAGGCCATCAACAAGAGAGAGAGAGAGAGAGAGAGAGAGAGAGAGAGAGAGAGAGAGAGAGAGAGAGAGAGAGAGAGAGAGAGAGAGAGAGAGAGAGAGAGAGAGAGAGAAACACACAGGCACACAGACAGACACACACACAGACACACAGACAGACACACACACAGACACACAGACAGACACACAGACACACAGACAGACACACAAACAGCTAGGCCTCCCCCTGCTGATTTGGAGTGATTATATGTCTATAAAAGAAGGAACAAGAACTTTGAGAGACTGCTCACATGAGTCATATAAGTAAGTCTGCTCTGACAACTAAGCTCACAAGCCCATTGTTCAGTTCAGGCCATTGTCATGATCAAGTTGGTAAATGGTCTAAAAACATTTTGTTGACTGATTTACCTGTTAATTAAGATTGTGCAAGAACACATACAGCAGATGTGCCATGGACCTTTTTTTCGTTGAAGAACCCAGATAGGGTTATTTATTTGGTATTATTAGTCTGACTGGTAGGCATGCTATTAAAGTTAGAAATGTGCACTTTACTCAACTGAGTAGTATATTATGTCGTTGTGTAACTTCCTCCATACTGGCTCTGAATTATAAATGTATTCTTTGGTTTTGAAACATAGCATGTTGTGGTTATTTTGCCTTTATGTGGCTATTGCATGGTTAATAAATACATTTCATTTCATGAAGAAAATTGCCCCCTCAGCCACTTAATAGTCAGTCACTTCATCCTGCACCGGGCGTGCACCATACCCACACTGCTGTGGCACGCCATCTTTTGTCCCTTATTTGGTAGTGAGAAAGTCGGCAACCCTATCATGCATGCTGACTCCCTATAACAACATGCTTACAATAAGGACATACAAATTAGTTAACATATGAGCTAACATGTGACAACTGATGACCGACAACCATGCAAATACTATAGCTGCCTCACATAGGACATAACACTGGCAAGTTAACATGTAGATTTTCCAAAGCCATCCATCAGGCTAAGCTTTCAGTTTTCACATGTGTCTCCTGACCCATTGGTTTTAGTCACACAATCTGCTGTGAATATTCATGACCTCTAGACTAGAGGAACAACCCCTATTGACTTTAGTCATTTCATGACCTCTCTAGCGCCAAACTGACATCAAGATATCTTGACTTTCCCTCTAGCAGCACCATAATGTCTAATGCCATGATGCCCAATGCCATAGTGCTTAATGCCACATGGTTAATGCCAAAACACCATAGTCCTTAATGCCACATGGTTAATGCCAAAACAACATAGTCCTTAATGCCACATGGTTAATGGCAAATTGCCATAATGATTAATGCCATTATGTTTAAGGCCAAAATGCCATTATGCTAAATACCAAACGCAATTATGCTAAATGTCATAATACTTAATGCCATAATGCTTCATTCCAAAATGCCATAATGGTTCATGCGAAAATGCCATAATGCCATAATGTTTAATGCCATAATGTCAAAATGTCCAAATGTCAAAATGCCAAAATGACAACATGCCATAATGCTTAATGCCACAAGGCCAACATGCCATAATGCCATAATGCTTAATACCAAAATGCCATAATGGCCAAGCTTCAATGCCCCATATGCCCAATGCTTGGACCCCTGCTAATTGCCGCTTGCAGCTATATTATTTATTTATTTCTGCTTTCTCCTTCTGGGGCTCAGAGCCATGAGCTGCAGTTTGCTTAGTTGATCCATAAAGAGGCGTTTTAAAAAGCAGTGTTAACAGGCCAACAATGCTTTAAACGAGCCCCCTCTGTGTGGGGGTGGTTCCCATAGGGCCGTAGTGTGCCGCTCTATTGGCAGGACTCTATCTGGCCCCCCATTCAGCGAACGCTCAGTCACGGTCACTTATGGTAGGACAGAAAATCACACAATTCAGCCCAGGCCTTGATCCAATGGCATGTATTTTTAATGAGCTGGTGCTATGTCTTTGTTTGCCGGTCCAAAGTCCAGACCACGGTCTGACTGAGTGAGACACAGCACCGTGTTCAGTAGAAACTCTCCTCCCTACTCTGTCTCTCTCTCTCTCTCTCTCTCTCTCTCTCTCTCTCTCTCTCTCTCTCTCTCTCTCTCTCTCTCTCTCTCTCTCTCTCTCTCTCTCTGTCTCTCTCTCTCACATCTCTAAAATAAAAGTAACATACAAATGAAAAGGTCCTAAGGCCAAAGGAGGATGGAACACTGTCTATTTAGAATCAGAGCTCTCTTTATTGTTATCAATATTTTTCGTGTGTGAGAATGTTCTCAAGTCAAGTTTTATTTTATTTATTTGCACAGCCCAAAATCACAAAGACACATGCCCACCTCACAATGGAAAGACACCCCCTGACTTTAACCCTCAATGAAGATTTAAAAAGAGGGGAAATAATGTTTGCACAAATTTATTCTATATTGTGTTTTGAAAATATGTAGGAATTATTTACGTGTGAAGGTGACTGAAAGAAATGTTCAAAGGTCTTCTGTATTGAAGAGAGTGAGCGTGAAATTATACTGTATTGACCATATTCACACGGCGGCCATTTTTCTCTTATGTCATGCTCAGGATGGGATTCCTTTCCACCCTGTTTCCACCTTGGGTAGGAACAGGGTGGAAAGGAATCCCATCCTGAGCATGACGTAAGAGCAAAATGAACAGGGTGGAAAGGAATCCCATCCTGAGCATGACTTAAGAGCAAAATGTCTGCAGTGTGAATATGGTCAATACAGGCCCATGTTCAAACTATTTGGTGTCTCAAGCACTTGGATGTTTCCCCCCAGGGTCAGACACACAACGATTTCTTTCTCTTTTCATTTTCATCTGCCCCGGTGTCTTTTTCAGAAAAACGCCACACACCATATATCATACATACGTGCACATGTGTCATATGGTGTGTGTGTGTGTGTGTGTGTGTGTGTGTGTGTGTGTGTGTGTGTGTGTGTGTGTGTGTGTGTGTGTGTGTGTGTGTGTGTGTGTGTGTGTGTGTGTGTGTGTGTGTGTGTGTGTGTGTGTGTGTGTGTGTGTGTGTGTGTGTGTGTGTGTGTGTGTGTGTGTGTGTGTGTGTGTGTGTGTTTCCTTTGGGACATTCTATATACCATACAATTTATTTCATATTACAATAAGCTCATTTATCATATAGAAAAATGAAATTACAAAGGGAATACTGTAACTTTTGTGTTTGTGTTTTATTCAATTATTTATTTATGTATTTATTTTTTAATAAATTGGGACTATTTGGGAAATAAAAAAACTGCCCCAGTTGTTTTATTTATTTCCATTGACTCAAACTGGTTGATGTGCCAACAAGATATGATGTTACACTACCGGGACCGCGTACTGTAAACGATTTAAAAAAATGTTTTAATTTAAAAAATTTAAATAAAAATTAAATCTAACCCTAACTAACCTTACTGTCATGCACTTGTCCTAATAAACTACCCTACAAAAAAAGTATTTATAAAAAAAATAAAAATTGGTCAACGACCGGCCCACTACTAGGCTGGGACAGCGGCCCATTGGTACTGACTGACACTGGGCTGGCCCAATCACATATCTTACTAAGCACCCCCCTGCCAGTCATGCAGGTACATGACTGAGAGGGGGGCTGGTACATGACTGAGATGGGGCTGTGGTACATGACTGAGAGGGGGCTGGTACATGACTGAGAGGGGGCTGTGGTACATGACTGAGAGGGGGCTGGTACATGACTGAGAGGGGGCTGGTACGTGACTGAGAGGGGGCTGGTATACAGGACTGAGAGGGGGCTGGCTGGTACATGACTGAGAGGGGGCTGGTATACAGGACTGAGAGGGGGGCTGGTATACATGACTGAGAGGGGGCTGGCTGGTACATGACTGAGAGGGGGCTGGTACCATGTATTGTGCATCATTGTAGGTCAAACCATTAAAAAGTAAATTTCCACAGCAGCCATTTTGGATTTTGGCCTCTCACAAATTTTCCCCACCTTTTTTAAAGATACTCCCCGGCTAAATTTGTTTATTAACCCTCCTAGATGACAAATCCATTGAGAAACGAAGTGCCACAGATGACCCAACTACTAGGTCCATATCGTATCATCATAATATTATTTAAAAAATCATTAGGATAAGGGTTCCCTTGATAAAGATGCATGAAAAGGCTGTATAATATATACAACACATGTAGCTCAACTGCAAAAACTGCTTTTTTTATTTGATTAGATTTGTATTTGGAAATTAAAAACAAATGTATGCCTACTTATGTATTAGCATACAGGGAAAAAACATTCACAACAGGCAGCAAAGTTTATTTTCAGCCAAGTATGGTAATAAGGTAACTATTAGGATATATATTGTATGGATTACTTACTCTTATAACCTATTACTATCTGTGGTAGCTCTAGTCTCCACCTACACAAATTGTTTTTGTGCTGTCCATTGATCATGCACCTTCACATGGTAGGCACATTAACTGTAGGTCAAACTCCCCAAACAAACAAGCACACCATTGATTTAATTGCCATATAAATCACATACAAAGATCTAACTATTACTCCTCTCTGAACATGAATATAAAACAAGAAGGTGATCTATTAACTGTGTAAACCTTATGCAATATTCATCATTGATATTTGGATACTTGAAATCTGTATTAACTGAGTAGTTAGTATCAAATGAAATAAGATGGAACAGCTCCATGCATTCATTGAATAAACAACTATTTGCTCATTACCAGTATGGTATTGTTTAAATTGTACAGCTTTTTGCACATCTTTGTCAGGGAATTCCAACAATTCTGGACCTGAATGTACCAGTTAATTGTAATCATCTCTCTCTCCTTATGTCTAGTCAAGCCAGGTTGTGGAG
>NW_028173029.1:0-1000 GCF_963971535.1 Notolepis coatsorum
GGATGCCGTACAGTGTGTAGTTGCTCCGCGGGCCCCAACCGTGGCAAAGATGTAGTACAGCTCCACCGAGATGGCACTGAGGGGGAGAGAGAGAGAGGAGGAGGGAGGGAGAGAGAGAGAGAGAAGGGAGGGAGAGAGAGAGGGAGGAGGGAGAGAGAGAGGGAGAGAGAGAGAGAGAGAGGAGGAGGGAGAGAGAGAGAGAAGGGAGGGAGAGAGAGAGAGAAGGAGGGAGAGAGAGAGGAGGGAGAGAGAGAGATAGAGAGAAGGAGGGAGAGAGAGAGAAAGAGAAGGAGGGAGAGAGAGAGGGAGGGAGAGAGAGAGAGAGAGAGAGAAGGAGGGAGAGAGAGAGAGAGAGAGAGAGAGAGAGGGAGAGAGAGAGAGAGGGAGGGAGAGAGAGAGAAGGAGGAAGAGAGAGAGAGAGAGAGAGAGAGGAGAGGAGGGAGAGAGAGAGTCAAGTCAAGTGTATGCCATTTAAAACAACCCACATTGACCAAAGTGCTGTACAGACCAGAGCAGGTAGGTACAATTAAAAGTAAAAAGTAATACCATTTTCTTTTTTTAAAGAAATCCCATAGGCATCAATACACACATAGTGCTTAGCTGCAATCAACAAATTAAAAACAGATCATAGGCAGAAAAACGCCATATCAGGGGATCCAAAGGCTAGCGAATATAGGGCCGGCGATAGGAACAACCTTGAAGGCCTAGGTGTAGGTGGAATACACGGGTCTGCCTTTGCCCAAAATGTAATAATGTTACAGTATTAATATAGCCATCAATATCTTATGCCAAATGATTAGGGCCCATTACAAAAATATATCGTATATATTTATCAATAATACATTTATTTTTGTAATTTATAAACAAGTCCGAATGCAGTCAGTGCTCAAGTCCTGGAAATCAGTGCAGGACTCGGACTCGAGTACTACAACACTGGGGTCAACCAGGGAGCATTCTGCCCTGATTCTACCCCCCCTAGTGGATAGATCAGGTAGTACTA
>NW_028173028.1:0-78000 GCF_963971535.1 Notolepis coatsorum
TATGATTTTTATTTGCATATTTGACAGTGAATAACACCATGCAAATAATGACCAAACATTAAAAACTGCCACTGATCTTGTTCAGTACCTTCTTGAGATCATGTTCTGTAGATACAGTCCTGAATTCTCCCATCCGGACCAATGCAATTTGAAATATTATTATAGAATATAGAATCGCAGTCTTATAAATGACCTTATTATAGCCAATTCGCACATTTATATATATATATATATATATATATATATATATATATATATATATATATATATATACATATGTTATCTTTCAAATGCCCAAGTTCAATTTGGATTTAGTATCACCAGGCGTGCATAGGAACAGATAAGGTAATCTACTGTAAATACATTAGCTTTTTTATTTTGATTGGGTGCAACCATTTTGAAACTAATTTCAGATCTAATTGTTGCTACATGCTAACTATAGGGAAGAGAAACTACCTTTCAATATTTGTCATAAACGTTACCTTTTGTGGTAGAATTATCCCGAATAATAATTCATACAGAACTCTGAACCTTGAACCCCATAGAACTTTAAGGGAAGTGTAGTTTTCCAAAATTCCAACGCAGAACCAGACCTCTAGAAGACCGCTACAAAATGGCCACAAAAAAACTACAATTCCCATGGTTCATTATCCAAAATGGTCGCCTCTCGAGAAATAACATTGACATTTCTAAGAGGAAAATCTATCTATATAACACTTTAACCTATTCCTAAAATAACGTATTGATGATAATATACATTCTACATGCTGTTATGACATGTTTATGATGTTTATACTTGAATACGTTTGAAATTTAAATCGCTAGTTTTATAGATGAGTCTGGAAAAGATTGATTTATGACCAGATGTCACGGGCGGAAGAGGTTAAGTAGTAGCTAGATAGGGGGAACAAATAATAAAAGATGAAATCCTTAGCAAACATCTTAATTGTTTAGAATAATAAAAATAAATAAAAAAAACTTATAAATTTTTTTGGGTCACATACTTTTATTACCCAAAAGGGGCGTGGTCTATAAAAAATTGCCCCTTTTTGCATGTTACCCAAATGAAATTTAGAAAAAATTGATGATATATAGATATTTTCTCATGGTTTTTCATGTTAATACATTAAATACTGAACTTTTTGCTAGTCATAGTCATACAAAAATAAAAATGTTGCATACATTTTTTGTATGAAATGTTCTAAAAATCTGGATGAGTGATATATCAAAACATCCTCTAAAGTTGTGGTATATGGATAGGAGGAAACGTGGCCAGTTTGGTGTGTGGAGGTACTAGAGAAATTGAGATTTTTTGTTTTATGTGTAATACAAACTCATAAAATCTCGTTTTGAGAAAAACACCTTTAAAGTTTTGTATTGTCTGTAAATCAGGCTATGTATGACATATCAACAAACCCTTTGGCACAAAGAAGCAGGATATAGATATGAATAAAGGTGGAAAGTTTGGTCTGTGTAGATGCTAGGGAAATGGTACATGTCTACCCTTTGGGGAAATGCATTCAAAGTTCTGTATTGTAAAATGCCATACTTTTTTTGAAAACCGCTATTTACAAACACAACACCCAATCAAACCATTAGTAATAGACAACTTAAACACATGCCTGATAACTGAATAACATAATAACATAATAATAATAATGATGTAGTAGTAGTAACAGTGTAGTAACAAACAACACAACCGATTACTGTACCCCCTAATAGGCACAAAATATATTTGAATAGATATCACTATGAAACTTTCCCAGTTTGTTATGTACATATAAACTAAGAAAAAATATATTGCAAGTTTTCTGAATTTTATATATGCAAATGAGGCAGTTCCCCATTCAATGGACGCAGTCATGCAAAATGAAGCAAAATAAGAAACTAAATGTGTTTTTTTTATTCTTGTCACTAGTTTGAAAGAAGACATGTAAAGGGGCAACATTATACAAAAATCTCAAAATTGGCCCAAAATCAAGAAAATTGTATTTAAGGTGGGTGGTCTCCCCTTAACACGTTGAGTGCCCACCACGTGATAACACGTGTTATCAGCCCGACGCCTGAATGCCCACCACGAAAATTAGCATGTTATTTTTTTATAAGCGCTCTGAATTCATATTTCATCAACGGAGTCTCCCGTTGGTAAACCAGCCCCATCAGGAGCTCATATGTGAAAAAACCGCCCCCTATCGTCTCCCAGATGGTAATGCACCCTTTTGGAATGGACTAAATGAAAATGGATGAGAAAAGAAAAATCCGGAATCCACATTTTACTTCTCAGGCATGTAACCCGAGCCGATCGGATTCATTGTGGACCATCAGAACAGCGTGTAATATGTGACTCCGCCCAGCGTGCGCGCCTACAACTCGGCGACCCAGGTTCCTCACGAGAAGAGAAAGAATCTTTTATTTTTATTTTTTTTTCATTTCCTTTTTTTTTTTTTATATATATATACTTACAGTTCGAGGGTTGAAGAACATATTTAGTATAACAGCGAACATATATAATAACTCTAATTGTGTTTAAATTGTGTTTAAAAATGGCTCCTTGAGACATACTCTGATCGTCTCTCACGAAGCTGTGGGGGCAGTTCCCTCGGGCTGTCCTATTTTTGCATGTGAAAGGCTGCTGTTGATGTGAGGTACGCCCCCACACGGTGTGGTGTTTATATTCACAGCACCTGTAGCCCAGAGAACACTTTTTTGCTGCTTAGATAACATCGACATGGCCGCACAAAAATTATCAGCTGCTCTTAATAGAGGAAGAGATGGAATGAGTATAGACTCCTCGGCGACGATGAGTGACCACATCACGGACTACATGATCATCACGGAAGGTGATCCGCCACCAGCTCTTTTATCCGACGATGAAGAGACCGAAGACGCAGATGAAGACGCAGATGAAATTGTCCCAGATCCAATCGAACCTGCCGACGATGGTGAAACAGAGGAAGACGGAGACCTTTGCGTTGAAACTGTAGCATTGGGCTTTTCAGCTGAATCGACCATGCGATCAGTTGAAAAGATGTCTGGTTTAACGGTGGAGGGCGAAATAGAAGAGGAACTCGGAAAGATAAACTCTTTCCACTGCAAGTGCCAGGCGCGCCGAAAGGAAAATTCAGAACGATCTGCCCTGTCTTGTTCAAAAAAACTGTCGGTTGAGCTAATTTACCAAAACCGATTGGACACCGCGTCGTTGACACCAAGAGAAAGGGACATGTGTCTGTTGTCCATTATTGGAACATGCCAAAATGTTTCAGAGATGACGCAAAGTACAAAGAAAGTCAACGCTATACGCCTGGCTTCAAGGACAACGTACAGATTCCACGACGTTGTCGTCTGTCGTCCAACGTTCTGTTTCATTTATGGGTAAGTGTTTTTATGCTTGTATATTGTATTGGACGTAGATGTATTGTATTGGACGTATATGTATGTTTAGCAATAGGTTTAAATAGGTTTAAATATGTGTTAAAGTCTAGATATAGTCGTCGAATCCTATTCTACCCTGCGAGGGCGTCCATTTTGGATATTCTGGGTAGTGTAGTTTTTGTCCGGCCATTTTGTAATGCACATCGCTAGGATAGGGATTCTTAAAAACTACACCTGAATGTAAACAAGAGTGATTGATTGATTGATTGAAAAGTTTATTAACAGATTGCAGAATGGGTACAGTACAGTACAGCTCAATACATACAATTGTTAAGGGGATGCAGACCAGAGAAAGACTTCCATCTTGTTTACATCAGGGTCCCCCATTTTCAATTCATCATAACATAATATATGACATACAGATACAGTGTGTACAATGTGTGTATTTCATTCATTAATTCTCTTCCCTATTGTTAACATTTTTGTTTAGGATCAGCGATGCGCTTCTCAAAAGCCTTTTCAAACACTACAAGACAGATGGCCTCACACCGCGGGAGAGGAAGAAACAGCCGAGAAATCACAAGCGTTTTTTGTCTCTTTTTGACGTAAAAAGGGTTGTGAAATTTCTGATCAACTTTGCTGTCCTCCATGCGATTGTGTTGCCTGGCCGTCATGCTGGTCACAAGGATTTCACTGCAAAGTTACTGCCAACCAATCTGACCAAAGCTGCCCTGTGGCGCCTTTACAGCAGTATAGAAGGTATGTCACAAAACCACCCCTTTCTTTCTCTCTCACACACACACATGGTTCCCACTTTTTCTTATTCTACCAATCTAACAAAAACACTTGTCTTTTCAGGATTTCGTGTTGTTGGTCAGAGATCCTTCCTTCGGTTGTGGAAAGCACTCCTTCCGCAGATAATGATCACAAAACCCAGGACAGATCTGTGTTCTCAATGCTACTCCAACAATAACCAATTACAGCAAGCCGCGGGAAGGCCAGAGAAGTTGCAGGTGGAGAAACTCCAGGTGTGTACAGTCTACTTTCACTACTACACTACAGACTGTTTTTTACCACCATCTATTCCCCTGTACCCCCGTCCATAGTGGCTTGTTTACAGTATTTACCCAAACATAGCAACGTCCGATGACGACATAGAATGGGTACAATACAGTACAGCTCAATACAACAACAGTGGACTGGAGGATGAAGACCAGAAAAAGACTTTCGCCTTTTTTACATAAGGGTCCTCCATTTTCAATTCATCAAAACATTTAGAGACATACAAATATACAGTAGTTTCATAAAAATGCTAAAATGCTATTGATTGATTGATTGATTGATTTAAAACTTTATTAACATATTGCAGAATGGGTACAGTACAGCTCAATACATACAATTGTTAAGGGGATGCAGACCAGAGAAAGACTTTCGTCTTGTTTACATCAGGGTCCCCCATTTTCAATTAATCATATTTCATATCTAAATCATATAATATCTCATTGCTAAATATATGCAATATATAATCTAATAATCCAATAATCTAAATCTAATATATAATATAAAAATGCTAAATGCATGGGTATTTTATTTTGTCTTTAATGTTAGCTTGCAAACTCGAATACTGTCTTGGTAAGCCTCATAATGAATTGTTTGGGGAAAAAAAGAAAAACATTGTGATGTGTATCGTGTATCGCCGAAAGGTCAGAAAATATCGTGATATCATATTTAGGCCATATCGCCCAGCCCTAGCTTCAACACACATGACATTAGGATAACCTGAGGATAACTGAGCACTGCCACCTCATTAGCCGTGTGTGTGTGTGTGTGTATTGAGCCGTACTGTGTTGTACCCATTCTGCAATCTGTTAAATAACGTTTTCTTTCATTCATGCTTTCATCCAGGTGCAGTTAAAACATCTGGCCCTTGTTGACAGAGAACACGAGCTGTTGCAGGAGATGACTGCCGCCACAAAGCGCACATGCGCCGAGAACATGGATCTGTCGCTAGGCCCCTCCCCACCTGCAAGCAGAGATATCACGATGCACTACAGCTTTGATTACGCACAGCAGGTGAATATCCAATATAATGTTGCTTTTTGTTGTTAAAGGAAAACTTACAGGAACGTTTGAGTTGTATTTGGAGTGTATTTAGATAAGATGAGTGGGAGGAGAGAGGAGAGAGAAAATAGGAGAAGAGAGGAGAGAATAGGAAAAGAGAGGAGAATTTTTAATGTAAAAATAGTTCCTTATAGTTTTAGCAGTATTTTTTCATGAATCACTCGCCAAACATAAAAAATACTTGCATTTGGCTAGTAAAGTGGCCTAATTTCCTCCCCTGTTCCCTTATTTCAATGTCTCTTATTTCAATGTCCTTTTTTCTTTTTCTTCTTTCTCTGTCCTGCAGGTTCATTTTCCATCTCACCCTTTTCAAGTGGGTCCCATCTTTTTTCAAACACCGCGCAAATGTGGCCTGTTCGGTGTCCACTGTGAAGGGCTGACGAAGCAAGTGAATTACCTAATTGATGAAGGGATGTCAACTGGTAAAGGCAGCAATGCCGTTATCAGCTATGTGGATCATTTCTTCACCAACTATGGAGTTGGAGAAAAATCAGTGGACCTGCACTGCGACAATTGCTCCGGGCAAAATAAAAACAATTATGTCTTGTGGTATTTTGCGTGGCGTACTATTCACAAACTTCACCTGCAGCTTGCTCTCCACTTCCTAATTGCAGGCCACACTAAATTTGGCCCCGACTGGTGCTTTGGTTTGATAAAGCAGGTTTACAGGAAGACTGCGGTCGACACCCTGGCAGGCATCGCAGACATCGTCAGGAAAAGCTCTGCAGTGAAAGGAGTCAATATCCCCCAACTTGTCGGTCGCGAAGATGGCACAGTTTATGTTCCAAGCCACGACTGGCAGCAACATCTCGGAGGCTTCTTCAAAAGATTCCCACAAATAAAGAAATACCAGCACTTCAGCTTCGATGCCAACAGTCCTGGCATGGTGACGGCGAAATTACACTGTGACGATACAGAGCCATTCACGTTTCAGCTGTTGAAAGACCCAAAACGCTACCCAACCATCTCTGGTTTTCCTGTCCTCCCCCCACCTGGTCTAGACAATGACCGACAGGAATATCTTTATAAGGAGATAAGACAATACTGTTCTGATGACGCAAAAGACATTACATGCCCACTCCCAACATCTAGAGCACCTCAGAACAAGAAGACTGTACGATGTTAGACACATGGATGTAGAGCACACACACACACACACACACACACACACACACACACTGTACTAGCAGTCACTTTAACATGAACACACACACACACACTCATGCTGCACACGCTCACAATGTAAGGTCACTTTAAAAAAATTAAACAAGAACAGGAGTGGTTCTTGTAGAGTAAAAGCTTTTGTAAAACTCATGTACATATACCTGATATGTCTTATTCTTATTACTTGTTCTTATTACTTGTATTATTGCACAGTGTCGCATTCTCATCCTATTGGAATCTTATTATTGCATTCTTGACTTGACTTGATAGTATAGTAGTACTAGTATAGCATAGGGACATAGAAGAATTGTATTGTTGTACCGGTACATCATACATGTACATTATATTTTTATTACTATTGTTTTATTGCACAATCGTAGCGGGCATGGCCAACCGCATTTCACTGTATGCCCTGGTATGCGATGAATAAAAAAAAATGTCACTTTAAACTAAATGGAAAGGTCACTTTAAAGGAAAGAACCGATGTGGTTCTTGTATAGTTTAGATTATTGTAGTATAGCATAATGACAGCATGTCTATTTTTATCATGCACATCTTATGCCTTCTTATTACCTGTTTATGTATTTTATTATTAGTATTATTGCACAATCGATGCGGGCATGACCACCCGCATTTCACTGTATGCCCTGGTATGATATGCAATGAATTAAAAAAAATGTCACTTAAAAACGTAATGGAAAGGTCACTTTAAAGGAAAGAACCGATGTGGTTCTTGTATAGTTTAGATTATTGTAGTATAGCATAATGACAGAGTTGAAACTGTATTAGCATGTCTATTTTTATCATGCACATCTTATGCCTTCTTATTACCTGTTTATGTATTTTATTATTAGTATTATTGCACAATCGATGCGGGCATGACCACCCGCATTTCACTGTATGCCCTGGTATGTATGTGACTAATAAACCTCTTGAATTGATTTGATATTGTCTGCTGATTTTCATCCAGTTGTCACAATTGGAACAGTTGGAACAGTTGGAACAATGATAATGATAATAATGAGGCTTGTGTCTATCACTCCGCTGGCCAGTTTTACCAACTATGCATTACAATTCCCTGCGGTCAACATAATTTCTTCCTATTTTGGTTGTAATTGTGTAATGATAGATGTATAACCTGAACACTGTACATATCTGTTTTCAGGAAACACTGGGCTATACAAAGAATATGCTGTGATGTCACATGAATGTATAAATATATGGCCATGCATTTAATCTCTCTCTTTTTTATAAAATCATTATAGCCAACATGCAATATATCCCATTGATTGGTACAATGGGACAGACATTTGTTTTATACAGCTATAACCTGCATTCTTTCAAAATATATCATTAATCAATAAAACAGATATTGGAATACATAAATAAAGGTTTTCAATTCAATAACTGAAATATACATTATTCAGACTAGTAGTTATATTACTACTACAATAGAAAATTTTTGATTTTGTATCTGATCTGTCAGCATGACTGTCACAGCACTTAATTATGTTAATACTATTCAGGGGAGAGGTGTGGCTGGGAGGTATTGTTTACGCCCAGCAGAATCCTGGCAAAAGGTGTCAAATCTTTAAGAGCTGTTTTCTCTGCTTAGGTCTCTGGGGAAAAAAGACTGCTACAAGATTTAAAATTAGCACATCACAATAATAACATTCTCAGATTTCAAAGTATGACACATCATTTGAAAGCTTACATTCTGTACTTTCACAATCTGGAAAAATCTGGAAAATGAAAAAATAGACATGTAGGCTATAGCACTGGTCGGGGTCACATATGTGTTTACAGTATGCAGCGTTGGATCAATAAAAACAATCGATTTTTGGAATGGCGATCAGGAATTGGGATCTTTTTGGAGAACATCTGATCTGAGGTAAGGAATCTATTTTACAAGTCTTGGGATAATCAGAGTTGTATTCGCTGAGCTCTCAGCGTTCGCCCTATGTTTGTGTGTGTGTGGGCGATGGCTTTGAGGAAATCAGAGAATCGATTTTCAGATAGCCTATATAGCCTGCATACGTACACATATACTATCGATAATCTAGCGTTTATTTGAAAACGATTCATAAATAGGCCAAAAAATGTTTTTGTGTATTCTAGAATATTCCAGTACAGGGCGTTTATTATGGAATCTTTTTATTTTCCATGAAAACGAGGGCTTTTCAAAATGCTATAAAACAAAAATGAACCGATAAGAAAACAATCCGCTTCGACAATGTTGACTGGAAAACGAGTCATTGATAAGCGACGGGCAGATTAGACACATAGCCATAATTTAAAACATAGATTAGGCGTTATTAACGCTAACATTGAAGTGGATGGTGGGCATTCAAGCACTAAATCGTGCGCCCCCCTGCTGACACTGAAAGTGTTAATGAATCACCGGACAGCCTGAAATAATATTCTCTCTCATTTTGCTTTCATTTGTGTGTTTAGCTTATTTTCAAAGGTCAATGTTGGCAGGTGTGTACAGTAATTACAACCACTTTTGTTACTGCTACTACTACTACTACTACTACTACTACTACTACTACTACTACTACTACTACTACTACTACTACTACTACTACTAATAGTCCTCATCCTTGATTAAGATTAACATTAGATTAACATGCAGTCTAGGCAACCCAGATTAAAAGTATAACCACACATCTATGATAAAAACACACAGGGAACAATACACATTTAAGGGGAGACACTGCAGGTGAATAGGGTAAACAAATTAACTAATAGATATCACAATGAAACTTCCCCAGTTGATTACTTACATTAAGACAAGACTTTTTTGTATTACAAGTTTTCTGAAATTGTATGTTTAAATATGCAAATGAGGCATTATCTACTTAAATATGCACTAATTTGCATATAATTCCAGGACAGAAATCTGAACATTGGATAAAGCCATTTTCAAAATTATAGTTTCATTTTGTTGACATATTAGAGCCAAAGGTTATTACAGAGGGGATTTTGGATATCTCTTTTTATCACTCCATAAATCAGAAAATACTCCATTCAGTAAATTTTTATGGTAAAATTCCATATTTCGCCATGTTTTTAGGAATAAAATGTGATATAAATCAGGGTATGAATGCGATATCAACAAACCCTTCTGTAAATACCTTCAGAACATAGATATGAATAGAACTGGAAGGTTTGGTGTATGTGAGTGCTACTGAAGTGGAGATTTCTGGCTCAGAGTATGAGGAAAAACTCTTAAAACTCATTTTTGGGAAAACGCGTTCAAAGTTCTGTATTGTAAAATGCCATACTTTCTTTTTTAAAACAGATATTTACAAACACAATATCTAATCAAACCATTAGTAATAGACAACCTAAACACATGCCTGATAACTGAATAATAATAATAATAATGATGTTATTGAACTGAACAGAACTACACACAGGCTACAAAGTGTAGTACAGTGTAGTACCCCCTAATAGGCAAAAAATATTTAAATAGATATCACTATGAAACTTTCCCAGTTTGTTATGTACATATAAACTAAGAAAAAATATATTGCAAGTTTTCTGAAATGTATGTTTATATATGCAAATGAGGCACTTCCCCATTAAATATGTGCACATTTATGGGTGCAATAAGGCAAAATGAAGTAAAATAAACAACTAAATGTGAGTTATTGACGTTTTATTGTCACTAGATTCATAGAAGACATGTTTAGGAAGCAAAATATAACAAAATCTCAAAATCAACAAAAAAAGTATATTTGCCTATTCACCTGCAGTGTCTCGCCTTAAAATGTTTATTTCACAAACACCTCCAAAGAAAATATGTTGGTTATGTTCATGCTATATGTTAAGCTATAAAATACACTTGATTCAAGAAAAGTATATGAATAAATATGATTTTAGATCATTAGATTACTGTAACTGAAAAGTTCTCATTTGAAAATAACTCTGCATGTCCATGGCACATATTGGTTTAAGCCGGTGTGTTTAGTTCAGCACAGCTTTAGGACCTGGGGACTATACTACGTTAATGAAAGAGAACTAGTTAGTTACTTAAGGGAGCTAATGTGTGAATTCAGTAGTAGTTAACTTGCCATACAAAGTGAGTGTTAGGCTGTGTCCCATTCCTCCCCTTGGCCCTACCCCTTGGCCCTACCACTTGGCCCTACCCCTCGTTTTGGAGTGCCCTCGATGGGGAGTCACAAAATGGGACAGCACTAGCACTCAGTTGCCAACAGCATAATGACGCAACTCACCCACGCGCCGACTGTTTACATTGCTTACAGGCAGCTTACATCAGAAGGACCATGAAGCTTGCTCTGCATACCATGTCAATTATAACACATTTTTGTATGCTTGTATATAAAAAGGTTTTTCAAATTAATCAAATGTTAGTCAGGTTCTTTATATTCATACAGTATGTCAGTCAAATAGAAAATGAATGGGTGATACTATAATAAAGCATATACAGTAGTACTGCAGTTTATTACATGGTACTGGTAGTGGTAGTACATATTAAATTGTACTACAGGATACAACAGGGTACTTCATGTTACTAAAGTATGCTACATGTTACTAAAGGATACTACATTTTACTAAAGGACACTACATGTTACTAACATTTTGTATTATGTATATTATTTATGCTTAGCATACACAAATGTGACAAACCAATTACATAATCCAACATATGTGTAAACAACTAACATATTCCAGTTGACAGTATGTTTTTTTAATGATTCGTTACGAATAAATAAATACTTCCATTTGTATAAATTACATTTTCTTTTTCTTTAGATTTGCAAAATGTTTGCACTGCATTCTGGGAAATACCCTCTCGCCCTCGTTATTGAGCCTGCATCTTGGCAGACTCCGTTTGTAGGGCCATATGGAGGGCTAAAACATTACTACCCCTTGAGCCAAAGTGAAATAGGACACCCCTACACTTTGCGGGAACGAGCAAAACAGAGCTGTAGGGCCAAGGGGAGGAATGGGACGCAGCCTTAGTGTTAGCCAGTGGTTTGTTGTTGTTTTTATTATAACCCAGTGGTAACTTTTTGTTTTGTGAATTGTCCCATCTGTCCCTTGCAAAAACTTGCTAATGGCTATACAATGTGTTTTGAAAATAAGCAGGGTTTAACACCCCTAGACTGTTGTCATCATGGCACCCACTTTGGGAAAGCCTGCCCTAGTAAGCTGCATCACATGTTATCCACTAACAGAGCACTCATTAAGACACATTCTTAAATTTTCTTGCTATGTTTTGCTAAGGGCATCCAATAGGGCACGTCCTCATTTTCGCCACTCAATGGGGCACTTTAGCATGATGTTTTTCAACCGTGGGGGCACATGGTCAAGTTTAGACCATTGGAAGGGCGCCAATGGGCACGTCCTCAAATTTTCTCCACTCAAAAGGGCACTTTTGCGTGATGATTTTCAACTGTGGGGGCACATGGTCAAGTTTAGATCATTGGTGGGGCATCACTAGGGCACGTCCTCACATTTTCGCCACTCAAAAGGGCACTTTAGCGCAACGTTTTCAACTGTGGGGGCACATGGTCAAGTTTAGACCATTGCAAGGGCGCCAATGGGCACGTCCTCTAATTTTCTCCACTCAAAAGGGCACTTTTTTTTTAACCATGGGGGCACCAGAGGCGGCGTTTGACTCCCCCCCTGAGTCCGCCAGTGACTACTACTACTACTACTACTACTATTGTTACTGCTACTACTACTACTACTACTACTACTACTACTACTACTACTACTACTACTACTACTACTATTGTTACTGCTACTACTACTACTACTACTACTACTACTACTACTACTACTACTACTACTACTACTACTACTACTACTATTGTTACTGCTACTACTACTACTATGGCAAGCCGTTTTAACATTTATTCCCATTTTCTAGCTAGCTGGGTACCTAGCTAGCTCATTCACAAGGACAATTTTGCGAATGAACTAGCTGGGTACCCAACTAGCTCATTCGCAAAGATGACCTAGCTAGCTGGGTACCCAGCTAGTTCAATCACAAAGACACATTCGCAAATGAGCTAGCTCACTACCTAGGTTGCAGATATGTCTTTGCGAATGAGCTAGCTGGGTACCCAGCTAGCTAGGTTGTCCTTGCGAATCAACTAGCTGGGTAGCTAGCTAGCTCATTCGCAAGGACCATTTTGTGAATGAGCTAGTTGGTTAACCAGCTAGCTGATGGTGTTTGGGGGCGGAGGGTGTTTGGGGGTGGAACGGAGGGCTGTTTTGGGGCGGAGCAGAGGGTGTTTGGGGGTGGAGGGTGGTTCTGTCAGCTCATTGGTTGACAGAAATGACCAGGTTTGTAAACAAAAATGATATTTATTAACATAAAGGAAGCACAATATGGTAACTCAAGGGTGAGCCAAGGCTTAATGTGTCACAGCAGCACAAACATTCCCCACATTTAACATTCACAAACACTGCATAACGTTAAATGAATGTTATGATGTTATGATGTTATGTTATTATGATGTTATGATGTTATGATGAATTGAAAATGGGGGACCCTGATGTAAACAAGACGAAAGTCTTTCTCTGGTCTGCATCCCCTTAACAATTGTATGTATTGAGCTGTACTGTACTGTACCCATTCTGCAATCTGTTAATAAACTTTTCAATCAATCAATCAATCAATCAATCAATCAATCAAGTCATTGAAATGCAAACACCAGCATCTGCGTCATGTACCACGCCCCTAGACGTCCGCCCCCAGACGTTGCTACTCATCTCAGCTAGTTCATTCGCAGGTTGCGAATGAACTAGCTGGGTACCCAACTAGCTCATTCGCAAAGATGACCTAGCTAGCTGGGTACCCAGCTAGCTAATGTGTCTTTGCGAATGAACTAGCTGGGTACCTAGCTAGTTCATTCGCAAGGATCATTTTGCGAATGAACTAGCTGGGTACCCAACTAGTTCATTCGCAAAGATGACCTAGCTAGCTGGGTACCCAGCTAGTTCATTCGCAAGGATAATTTTGCGAATGAGCTAGTTGGGTACCCAACTAGCTCATTCGCAAAGATGACCTAGCTAGCTGGGTACCTAGCTAGCTCATTCGCAAAGACACATTTGCGAATGAGCTAGCTCACTACCTAGGTTGCAAATGTGTCAGCTAGCTGGGTACCCAGCTAGCTAGGTAGCACGTGTCTTAGCTAGTTAACTAGCCGGCTTTGTCCCATAGGCTTTACACCAAATTTTGCCTCAGCTAGTAGCTAGCTCATTCGCAAAATGGTCCTTGCGAATGAGCTAGCTGGGTACCCAGCTAGCTGACACATTAGCTAGCTGGGTACCCAGATAGCTCATTCGCAAGGACCATTTTGCGAATGAACTAGCTGGGTACCCAACTAGTTCATTCGCAAAGATGACCTAGCTAGCTGGGTACCCAGCTAGTTCATTCGCAAGGATCATTTTGCGAATGAACTAGCTGGGTACCCAACTAGTTCATTCGCAAAGATGACCTAGCTAGCTGGGTACCCAGCTAGTTCATTCGCAAGGATCATTTTGCGAATGAACTAGCTGGGTACCCAACGAGTTCATTCGCAAAGATGACCTAGCTAGCTGGGTACCCAGCTAGTTCATTCGCAAGGATCATTTTGCGAATGAGCTAGTTGGGTACCCAGCTAGTTCATTCGCAACCTGCGAATGAACTAGTTGGGTACCCAGCTAGTTCATTCGCAACCTGCGAATGAACTAGCTGGGATGAGTAGCAACGTCTGGGGGCGGACGTCTAGGGGCGTGGTATTGATTGATTGATTGAAAAGTTTATTAACAGATTGCAGAATGGGTACAGTACAGTACAGCTCAATACATACAATTGTTAAGAGGATGCAGACCTGAGAAAGACTTTCGTCTTGTTTCCATCAGGGTCCCCCATTTTCAATTCATCATATGACACACATGACATACAGATAGACAGTACTGCTACATCTATACATTTATGACATACCAGATTTTCAAATACAGTACTGTTTGTGATACTAAAAAAATCCAGAAGAGTATATACATTTGACATAGAAACTGTGCATTGGGGGAGGTTGGGTAGGTGGGGTGGGGCTGTACATTGGAGGTGGGGGGGGGGGGGGGGGGGTTGGGTAGGGGGGAGGGGATACACTGTACATTGGAATACTGACATACATTTGACATGGAAACTGTACATTGGAGGAGGCTGGGTAGGTGGGGTGGGGTTGGGTGGCTCTGTACATTGGAATAGCCATGCTTGGTCTTTATTGTACAACTGGGTTAGGACATTTGTAGGGGCCAGTTTTGAATTGCAGTCTCCCGTAGGTGTTCTTTGAGAGTGTTTTTGAAGGTGGGTAGTGATTTACATTCCGTTACAGCTTTGGGTAGGGCGTTTCACATTGCGGGTGCCCATGGAGTCTGGACGACGCGAGATGACGCTCGAATGAATGTGGACTGTTCTATCAGAGGGGGGAGCTTCGGTGGCCAATGTCCTTTCAGCCGAACAGGATAATGAAAAAATTATCCCACTAAATGGCCAGACGCGTCTTATGGCGACATCTACAATTACCTCATTGAGTCTCCAGGTAGACTAATGTTTATATTTAAGTGCAGCGGTCTGTAGCCACTTACATGACCATCGAAGCTCCCCCCTCTGATGGAACAGTCCACATTCATTCGAGCGTCATCTCGCGTCGTCCAGACTCCATGGGCACTCTGCGCATGTCCATGCGGAATAGGTGCTTTAAAATGGGCTTTTTCTCTGCCGATTTAGTTCTGATCGATTAGTTATGGGTCACGCCGTGTTCAGGAGAGCGAGGCGCATAAACGTCTATTCGATCATGTCTCTAGCACCCCCACAGCCGTATCGGCAACCACTTACATCATGGCTCTCGTCCACATTCATTCATTTGACCCCCGCAATCTCCTCCCTGATTTCAGAATCCCGGAAGTGTTACGGTGGTCTATGCGGTGTTTATGTTTCAATATTGTGTTTGTGAATGTTAAATGTGTGGAATGTTTGTGCTGCTGTGACACATTAAGCCTTTAGCATAAAATAGGAATAACGTAGTGTAGTTTTTGTCCGGCCATTTTGTAATGCACATCGCTAGGATAGGGATTCTTAAAAACTACACCTGAATGTAAACAAGAGTGATTGATTGATTGATTGAAAAGTTTATTAACAGATTGCAGAATGGGTACAGTACAGTACAGCTCAATACATACAATTGTTAAGGGGATGCAGACCAGAGAAAGACTTCCATCTTGTTTACATCAGGGTCCCCCATTTTCAATTCATCATAACATAATATATGACATACAGATACAGTGTGTACAATGTGTGTATTTCATTCATTAATTCTCTTCCCTATTGTTAACATTTTTGTTTAGGATCAGCGATGCGCTTCTCAAAAGCCTTTTCAAACACTACAAGACAGATGGCCTCACACCGCGGGAGAGGAAGAAACAGCCGAGAAATCACAAGCGTTTTTTGTCTCTTTTTGACGTAAAAAGGGTTGTGAAATTTCTGATCAACTTTGCTGTCCTCCATGCGATTGTGTTGCCTGGCCGTCATGCTGGTCACAAGGATTTCACTGCAAAGTTACTGCCAACCAATCTGACCAAAGCTGCCCTGTGGCGCCTTTACAGCAGTATAGAAGGTATGTCACAAAACCACCCCTTTCTTTCTCTCTCACACACACACATGGTTCCCACTTTTTCTTATTCTACCAATCTAACAAAAACACTTGTCTTTTCAGGATTTCGTGTTGTTGGTCAGAGATCCTTCCTTCGGTTGTGGAAAGCACTCCTTCCGCAGATAATGATCACAAAACCCAGGACAGATCTGTGTTCTCAATGCTACTCCAACAATAACCAATTACAGCAAGCCGCGGGAAGGCCAGAGAAGTTGCAGGTGGAGAAACTCCAGGTGTGTACAGTCTACTTTCACTACTACACTACAGACTGTTTTTTACCACCATCTATTCCCCTGTACCCCCGTCCATAGTGGCTTGTTTACAGTATTTACCCAAACATAGCAACGTCCGATGACGACATAGAATGGGTACAATACAGTACAGCTCAATACAACAACAGTGGACTGGAGGATGAAGACCAGAAAAAGACTTTCGCCTTTTTTACATAAGGGTCCTCCATTTTCAATTCATCAAAACATTTAGAGACATACAAATATACAGTAGTTTCATAAAAATGCTAAAATGCTATTGATTGATTGATTGATTGATTTAAAACTTTATTAACATATTGCAGAATGGGTACAGTACAGCTCAATACATACAATTGTTAAGGGGATGCAGACCAGAGAAAGACTTTCGTCTTGTTTACATCAGGGTCCCCCATTTTCAATTCATCATATTTCATATCTAAATCATATAATATCTCATTGCTAAATATATGCAATATATAATCTAATAATCCAATAATCTAAATCTAATATATAATATAAAAATGCTAAATGCATGGGTATTTTATTTTTTCTTTAATGTTAGCTTGCAAACTCGAATACTGTCTTGGTAAGCCTCATAATGAATTGTTTGGGGAAAAAAAGAAAAACATCGTGATGTGTATCGTGTATCGCCGAAAGGTCAGAAAATATCGTGATATCATATTTAGGCCATATCGCCCAGCCCTAGCTTCAACACACATGACATTAGGATAACCTGAGGATAACTGAGCACTGCCACCTCATTAGCCGTGTGTGTGTGTGTGTGTATTGAGCCGTACTGTGTTGTACCCATTCTGCAATCTGTTAAATAACGTTTTCTTTCATTCATGCTTTCATCCAGGTGCAGTTAAAACATCTGGCCCTTGTTGACAGAGAACGCGAGCTGTTGCAGGAGATGACTGCCGCCACAAAGCGCACATGCGCCGAGAACATGGATCTGTCGCTAGGCCCCTCCCCACCTGCAAGCAGAGATATCACGATGCACTACAGCTTTGATTACGCACAGCAGGTGAATATCCAATATAATGTTGCTTTTTGTTGTTAAAGGAAAACTTACAGGAACGTTTGAGTTGTATTTGGAGTGTATTTAGATAAGATGAGTGGGAGGAGAGAGGAGAGAGAAAATAGGAGAAGAGAGGAGAGAATAGGAAAAGAGAGGAGAATTTTTAATGTAAAAATAGTTCCTTATAGTTTTAGCAGTATTTTTTCATGAATCACTCGCCAAACATAAAAAATACTTGCATTTGGCTAGTAAAGTGGCCTAATTTCCTCCCCTGTTCCCTTATTTCAATGTCCCTTATTTCAATGTCCTTTTTTCTTTTTCTTCTTTCTCTGTCCTGCAGGTTCATTTTCCATCTCACCCTTTTCAAGTGGGTCCCATCTTTTTTCAAACACCGCGCAAATGTGGCCTGTTCGGTGTCCACTGTGAAGGGCTGACGAAGCAAGTGAATTACCTAATTGATGAAGGGATGTCAACTGGTAAAGGCAGCAATGCCGTTATCAGCTATGTGGATCATTTCTTCACCAACTATGGAGTTGGAGAAAAATCAGTGGACCTGCACTGCGACAATTGCTCCGGGCAAAATAAAAACAATTATGTCTTGTGGTATTTTGCGTGGCGTACTATTCACAAACTTCACCTGCAGCTTGCTCTCCACTTCCTAATTGCAGGCCACACTAAATTTGGCCCCGACTGGTGCTTTGGTTTGATAAAGCAGGTTTACAGGAAGACTGCGGTCGACACCCTGGCAGGCATCGCAGACATCGTCAGGAAAAGCTCTGCAGTGAAAGGAGTCAATATCCCCCAACTTGTCGGTCGCGAAGATGGCACAGTTTATGTTCCAAGCCACGACTGGCAGCAACATCTCGGAGGCTTCTTCAAAAGATTCCCACAAATAAAGAAATACCAGCACTTCAGCTTCGATGCCAACAGTCCTGGCATGGTGACGGCGAAATTACACTGTGACGATACAGAGCCATTCACGTTTCAGCTGTTGAAAGACCCAAAACGCTACCCAACCATCTCTGGTTTTCCTGTCCTCCCCCCACCTGGTCTAGACAATGACCGACAGGAATATCTTTATAAGGAGATAAGACAATACTGTTCTGATGACGCAAAAGACATTACATGCCCACTCCCAACATCTAGAGCACCTCAGAACAAGAAGACTGTACGATGTTAGACACATGGATGTAGAGCACACACACACACACACACACACACACACACACTGTACTAGCAGTCACTTTAACATGAACACACACACACACTCATGCTGCACACGCTCACAATGTAAGGTCACTTTAAAAAAATTAAACAAGAACAGGAGTGGTTCTTGTAGAGTAAAAGCTTTTGTAAAACTCATGTACATATACCTGATATGTCTTATTCTTATTACTTGTTCTTATTACTTGTATTATTGCACAATGTCGCATTCTCATCCTATTGGAATCTTATTATTGCATTCTTGACTTGACTTGATAGTATAGTAGTACTAGTATAGCATAGGGACATAGAAGAATTGTATTGTTGTACCGGTACATCATACATGTACATTATATTTTTATTACTATTGTTTTATTGCACAATCGTAGCGGGCATGGCCAACCGCATTTCACTGTATGCCCTGGTATGCGATGAATAAAAAAAAATGTCACTTTAAACTAAATGGAAAGGTCACTTTAAAGGAAAGAACCGATGTGGTTCTTGTATAGTTTAGATTATTGTAGTATAGCATAATGACAGCATGTCTATTTTTATCATGCACATCTTATGCCTTCTTATTACCTGTTTATGTATTTTATTATTAGTATTATTGCACAATCGATGCGGGCATGACCACCCGCATTTCACTGTATGCCCTGTTATGATATGCAATGAATAAAAAAAAATGTCACTTTAAACGAAATGGAAAGGTCACTTTAAAGGAAAGAACCGATGTGGTTCTTGTATAGTTTAGATTATTGTAGTATAGCATAATGACAGAGTTGAAACTGTATTAGCATGTCTATTTTTATCATGCACATCTTATGCCTTCTTATTACCTGTTTATGTATTTTATTATTAGTATTATTGCACAATCGATGCGGGCATGACCACCCGCATTTCACTGTATGCCCTGGTATGTATGTGACTAATAAACCTCTTGAATTGATTTGATATTGTCTGCTGATTTTCATCCAGTTGTCACAATTGGAACAGTTGGAACAGTTGGAACAATGATAATGATAATAATGAGGCTTGTGTCTATCACTCCGCTGGCCAGTTTTACCAACTATGCATTACAATTCCCTGCGGTCAACATAATTTCTTCCTATTTTGGTTGTAATTGTGTAATGATAGATGTATAACCTGAACACTGTACATATCTGTTTTCAGGAAACACTGGGCTATACAAAGAATATGCTGTGATGTCACATGAATGTATAAATATATGGCCATGCATTTAATCTCTCTCTTTTTTATAAAATCATTATAGCCAACATGCAATATATCCCATTGATTGGTACAATGGGACAGACATTTGTTTTATACAGCTATAACCTGCATTCTTTCAAAATATATCATTAATCAATAAAACAGATATTGGAATACATAAATAAAGGTTTTCAATTCAATAACTGAAATATACATTATTCAGACTAGTAGTTATATTACTACTACAATAGAAAATGTTTGATTTTGTATCTGATCTGTCAGCATGACTGTCACAGCACTTAATTATGTTAATACTATTCAGGGGAGAGGTGTGGCTGGGAGGTATTGTTTACGCCCAGCAGAATCCTGGCAAAAGGTGTCAAATCTTTAAGAGCTGTTTTCTCTGCTTAGGTCTCTGGGGAAAAAAGACTGCTACAAGATTTAAAATTAGCACATCACAATAATAACATTCTCAGATTTCAAAGTATGACACATCATTTGAAAGCTTACATTCTGTACTTTCACAATCTGGAAAAATCTGGAAAATGAAAAAATAGACATGTAGGCTATAGCACTGGTCGGGGTCACATATGTGTTTACAGTATGCAGCGTTGGATCAATAAAAACGATCGATTTTTGGAATGGCGATCAGGAATTGGGATCTTTTTGGAGAACATCTGATCTGAGGTAAGGAATCTATTTTACAAGTCTTGGGATAATCAGAGTTGTATTCGCTGAGCTCTCAGCGTTCGCCCTATGTTTGTGTGTGTGTGGGCGATGGCTTTGAGGAAATCAGAGAATCGATTCTTCAGATAGCCTATATAGCCTGCATACGTACACATATACTATCGATAATCTAGCGTTTATTTGAAAACGATTCATAAATAGGCCAAAAAATGTTTTTGTGTATTCTAGAATATTCCAGTACAGGGCGTTTATTATGGAATCTTTTTATTTTCCGTGAAAACGAGGGCTTTTCAAAATGCTATAAAACAAAAATGAACCGATAAGAAAACAATCCGCTTCGACAATGTTGACTGGAAAACGAGTCATTGATAAGCGACGGGCAGATTAGACACATAGCCATAATTTAAAACATAGATTAGGCGTTATTAACGCTAACATTGAAGTGGATGGTGGGCATTCAAGCACTAAATCGTGCGCCCCCCTGCTGACACTGAAAGTGTTAATGAATCACCGGACAGCCTGAAATAATATTCTCTCTCATTTTGCTTTCATTTGTGTGTTTAGCTTATTTTCAAAGGTCAATGTTGGCAGGTGTGTACAGTAATTACAACCACTATTGTTACTGCTACTACTACTACTACTACTACTACTACTACTACTACTACTACTACTACTACTACTACTACTACTACTACTACTACTAATAGTCCTCATCCTTGATTAAGATTAACATTAGATTAACATGCAGTCTAGGCAACCCAGATTAAAAGTATAACCACACATCTATGATAAAAACACACAGGGAACAATACACATTTAAGGGGAGACACTGCAGGTGAATAGGGTAAAAAAATTAACTAATAGATATCACAATGAAACTTCCCCAGTTGATTACTTACATTAAGACAAGACTTTTTTGTATTACAAGTTTTCTGAAATTGTATGTTTAAATATGCAAATGAGGCATTATCTACTTAAATATGCACTAATTTGCATATAATTCCAGGACAGAAATCTGAACATTGGATAAAGCCATTTTCAAAATTATAGTTTCATTTTGTTGACATATTAGAGCCAAAGGTTATTACAGAGGGGATTTTGGATATCTCTTTTTATCACTCCATAAATCAGAAAATACTCCATTCAGTAAATTTTTATGGTAAAATTCCATATTTCGCCATGTTTTTAGGAATAAAATGTGATATAAATCAGGGTATGAATGCGATATCAACAAACCCTTCTGTAAATACCTTCAGAACATAGATATGAATAGAACTGGAAGGTTTGGTGTATGTGAGTGCTACTGAAGTGGAGATTTCTGGCTCAGAGTATGAGGAAAAACTCTTAAAACTCATTTTTGGGAAAACGCGTTCAAAGTTCTGTATTGTAAAATGCCATACTTTTTTTTTTAAAACAGATATTTACAAACACAATATCTAATCAAACCATTAGTAATAGACAACCTAAACACATGCCTGATAACTGAATAATAATAATAATGATGTTATTGAACTGAACAGAACTACACACAGGCTACAAACAGTGTAGTACAGTGTAGTACCCCCTAATAGGCAAAAAATATTTAAATAGATATCACTATGAAACTTTCCCAGTTTGTTATGTACATATAAACTAAGAAAAAATATATTGCAAGTTTTCTGAAATGTATGTTTATATATGCAAATGAGGCACTTCCCCATTAAATATGTGCACATTTATGGGTGCAATAAGGCAAAATGAAGTAAAATAAACAACTAAATGTGAGTTATTGACGTTTTATTGTCACTAGATTCATAGAAGACATGTTTAGGAAGCAAAATATAACAAAATCTCAAAATCAACAAAAAAAGTATATTTGCCTATTCACCTGCAGTGTCTCGCCTTAAAATGTTTATTTCACAAACACCTCCAAAGAAAATATGTTGGTTATGTTCATGCTATATGTTAAGCTATAAAATACACTTGATTCAAGAAAAGTATATGAATAAATATGATTTTAGATCATTAGATTACTGTAACTGAAAAGTTCTCATTTGAAAATAACTCTGCATGTCCATGGCACATATTGGTTTAAGCCGGTGTGTTTAGTTCAGCACAGCTTTAGGACCTGGGGACTATACTACGTTAATGAAAGAGAACTAGTTAGTTACTTAAGGGAGCTAATGTGTGAATTCAGTAGTAGTTAACTTGCCATACAAAGTGAGTGTTAGGCTGTGTCCCATTCCTCCCCTTGGCCCTACCCCTTGGCCCTACCACTTGGCCCTACCCCTCGTTTTGGAGTGCCCTCGATGGGGAGTCACAAAATGGGACAGCACTAGCACTCAGTTGCCAACAGCATAATGACGCAACTCACCCACGCGCCGACTGTTTACATTGCTTACAGGCAGCTTACATCAGAAGGACCATGAAGCTTGCTCTGCATACCATGTCAATTATAACACATTTTTGTATGCTTGTATATAAAAAGGTTTTTCAAATTAATCAAATGTTAGTCAGGTTCTTTATATTCATACAGTATGTCAGTCAAATAGAAAATGAATGGGTGATACTATAATAAAGCATATACAGTAGTACTGCAGTTTATTACATGGTACTGGTAGTGGTAGTACATATTAAATTGTACTACAGGATACAACAGGGTACTTCATGTTACTAAAGTATGCTACATGTTACTAAAGGATACTACATTTTACTAAAGGACACTACATGTTACTAACATTTTGTATTATGTATATTATTTATGCTTAGCATACACAAATGTGACAAACCAATTACATAATCCAACATATGTGTAAACAACTAACATATTCCAGTTGACAGTATGTTTTTTTAATGATTCGTTACGAATAAATAAATACTTCCATTTGTATAAATTACATTTTCTTTTTCTTTAGATTTGCAAAATGTTTGCACTGCATTCTGGGAAATACCCTCTCGCCCTCGTTATTGAGCCTGCATCTTGGCAGACTCCGTTTGTAGGGCCATATGGAGGGCTAAAACATTACTACCCCTTGAGCCAAAGTGAAATAGGACACCCCTACACTTTGCGGGAACGAGCAAAACAGAGCTGTAGGGCCAAGGGGAGGAATGGGACGCAGCCTTAGTGTTAGCCAGTGGTTTGTTGTTGTTTTTATTATAACCCAGTGGTAACTTTTTGTTTTGTGAATTGTCCCATCTGTCCCTTGCAAAAACTTGCTAATGGCTATACAATGTGTTTTGAAAATAAGCAGGGTTTAACACCCCTAGACTGTTGTCATCATGGCACCCACTTTGGGAAAGCCTGCCCTAGTAAGCTGCATCACATGTTATCCACTAACAGAGCACTCATTAAGACACATTCTTAAATTTTCTTGCTATGTTTTGCTAAGGGCATCCAATAGGGCACGTCCTCATTTTCGCCACTCAATGGGGCACTTTAGCATGATGTTTTTCAACCGTGGGGGCACATGGTCAAGTTTAGACCATTGGAAGGGCGCCAATGGGCACGTCCTCAAATTTTCTCCACTCAAAAGGGCACTTTTGCGTGATGATTTTCAACTGTGGGGGCACATGGTCAAGTTTAGATCATTGGTGGGGCATCACTAGGGCACGTCCTCACATTTTCGCCACTCAAAAGGGCACTTTAGCGCAACGTTTTCAACTGTGGGGGCACATGGTCAAGTTTAGACCATTGCAAGGGCGCCAATGGGCACGTCCTCTAATTTTCTCCACTCAAAAGGGCACTTTTTTTTTAACCGTGGGGGCACCAGAGGCGGCGTTTGACTCCCCCCCTGAGTCCGCCAGTGACTACTACTACTACTACTACTACTATTGTTACTGCTACTACTACTACTACTACTACTACTACTACTACTACTACTACTACTACTACTATTGTTACTGCTACTACTACTACTACTAATACTACTACTACTACTACTACTACTACTACTACTACTACTACTACTACTACTACTATTGTTACTGCTACTACTACTACTATGGCAAGCCGTTTTAACATTTATTCCCATTTTCTAGCTAGCTGGGTACCTAGCTAGCTCATTCACATATGGCAAGCCGTTTTAACATTTATTCCCATTTTCTAGCTAGCTGGGTACCTAGCTAGCTCATTCACAAGGACAATTTTGCGAATGAACTAGCTGGGTACCCAACTAGCTCATTCGCAAAGATGACCTAGCTAGCTGGGTACCCAGCTAGTTCAATCACAAAGACACATTCGCGAATGAGCTAGCTCACTACCTAGGTTGCAGATATGTCTTTGCGAATGAGCTAGCTGGGTACCCAGCTAGCTAGGTTGTCCTTGCGAATCAACTAGCTGGGTAGCTAGCTAGCTCATTCGCAAGGACCATTTTGTGAATGAGCTAGTTGGTTAACCAGCTAGCTGATGGTGTTTGGGGGCGGAGGGTGTTTGGGGGTGGAACGGAGGGCTGTTTTGGGGCGGAGCAGAGGGTGTTTCGGGGTGGAGGGTGGTTCTGTCAGCTCATTGGTTGACAGAAATGACCAGGTTTGTAAACAAAAATGATATTTATTAACATAAAGGAAGCACAATATGGTAACTCAAGGGTGAGCCAAGGCTTAATGTGTCACAGCAGCACAAACATTCCCCACATTTAACATTCACAAACACTGCATAACGTTAAATGAATGTTATGATGTTATGATGTTATGTTATTATGATGTTATGATGTTATGATGAATTGAAAATGGGGGACCCTGATGTAAACAAGACGAAAGTCTTTCTCTGGTCTGCATCCCCTTAACAATTGTATGTATTGAGCTGTACTGTACTGTACCCATTCTGCAATCTGTTAATAAACTTTTCAATCAATCAATCAATCAATCAATCAATCAATCAATCAAGTCATTGAAATGCAAATACCAGCATCTGCGTCATGTACCACGCCCCTAGACGTCCGCCCCCAGACGTTGCTACTCATCTCAGCTAGTTCATTCGCAGGTTGCGAATGAACTAGCTGGGTACCCAACTAGTTCATTCGCAGGTTGCGAATGAACTAGCTGGGTACCCAACTAGCTCATTCGCAAAGACACATTAGCTAGCTGGGTACCCAGCTAGCTAGGTCATCTTTGCGAATGAGCTAGTTGGGTACCCAACTAGTTCATTCGCAAAGATGACCTAGCTAGCTGGGTACCCAGCTAGTTCATTCGCAAGGATCATTTTGCGAATGAGCTAGTTGGGTACCCAACTAGCTCATTCGCAAAGATGACCTAGCTAGCTGGGTACCTAGCTAGCTCATTCGCAAAGACACATTTGCGAATAAGCTAGCTCACTACCTAGGTTGCAAATGTGTCAGCTAGCTGGGTACCCAGCTAGCTAGGTAGCACGTGTCTTAGCTAATTAACTAGCCGGCTTTGTCCCATAGGCTTTACACCAAATTTTGCCTCAGCTAGTAGCTAGCTCATTCGCAAAATGGTCCTTGCGAATGAGCTAGCTGGGTACCCAGCTAGCTGACACATTAGCTAGCTGGGTACCCAGCTAGCTCATTCGCAAGGACCATTTTGCGAATGAACTAGCTGGGTACCCAACTAGTTCATTCGCAAAGATGACCTAGCTAGCTGGGTACCCAGCTAGTTCATTCGCAAGGATCATTTTGCGAATGAACTAGCTGGGTACCCAACTAGTTCATTCGCAAAGATTACCTAGCTAGCTGGGTACCCAGCTAGTTCATTCGCAAGGATCATTTTGCGAATGAACTAGCTGGGTACCCAACTAGTTCATTCGCAAAGATGACCTAGCTAGCTGGGTACCCAGCTAGTTCATTCGCAAGGATCATTTTGCGAATGAGCTAGTTGGGTACCCAGCTAGTTCATTCGCAACCTGCGAATGAACTAGCTGGGATGAGTAGCAACGTCTGGGGGCGGACGTCTAGGGGCGTGGTATTGATTGATTGATTGAAAAGTTTATTAACAGATTGCAGAATGGGTACAGTACAGTACAGCTCAATACATACAATTGTTAAGAGGATGCAGACCTGAGAAAGACTTTTGTCTTGTTTCCATCAGGGTCCCCCATTTTTAATTCATCATATGACACACATGACATACAGATAGACAGTACTGCTACATCTATACATTTATGACATACCAGATTTTCAAATACAGTACTGTTTGTGATACTAAAAAAATCCAGAAGAAGAGTATATACATTTGACATAGAAACTGTGCATTGGGGGAGGTTGGGTAGGTGGGGTGGGGCTGTACATTGGAGGTGGGGGGGGGGGGGGGGGGGGGGGTTGGGTAGGGGGGGGGGCACTGTACATTGGAATACTGACATACATTTGCATGGAAACTGTACATTGGAGGAGGTTGTGTAGGTGGGGTGGGGTTGGGTGGGGCTGCACATTGGAATAGCCATGCTTGGTCTTTATTGTACAACTGGGTTAGGACATTTGTAGGGGCCAGTTTTGAATTGCAGTCTCCCGTAGGTGTTCTTTGAGAGTGTTTTTGAAGGTGGGTAGTGATTTACATTCCTTTACAGCTTTGGGTAGGGCGTTCCACATTGTTGTGGCATAATTGCGAAACGTGTTTAGTCCCTTGTTTGAGCCGAATCTGGGTTTTACATGATTTGTGGAGCTCCCTCTGGTGTTGTGATCGTGGTATTCACTGACCTTTGGGAAGTATTTTGACATGTACATGGGTACCTTGGTCGTGTAGTGTATCTTGTAGACCAGGCCCATTGCAAGTTGCTGTACTCTGTCGTCTACTCTAAGCCATCCTAGGTTGGCAAAGTGTGCAGGGGTGAGGTGGGTTCTAGGAGTACATGACGGTACATGACGGTACATGACGTAGCTGCTGGTATTTGCATTTCAATGATAGGGCACATTTGATTGGGTCATTCTGAAGTCTGGGGGCAGGGCTAGGCATACAGAAATACGCTACAGCCCTTTCCGTGCACCCTGGTTCTGTTTATAGTCCCCAGCTCAACAAATTATGTGTTTTAAAATATGTTGCGACCTTGGATTGTTGTTAAAAACGGAGGGATACTAGCTAAGGTGTGCGGGAGTTGGCGTATATAAGTTGATTGCTTTAAAACGGAGAGAAATGTCGTATTTACGCTGTTTAAAACGGGCTGATGGACGAAAATCTTTGGTTTTAGCTAATATTGTGCATTTTAAAATATGTTGCGACCGTCGGATTGTTGTTAAAAACGCAGGGCTACTAGCTAAGGTGTGCGGGAGTTGGCGTATATAAGTTGATTGCTTTAAGAACGGAGAGAAATGTCGTATTTACGCTGTTTAAAACGGGCTGATGGACGAAAATCTTTGGTTTTAGCTAATATTATGCGTTTTAAAATATGTTGCGACCGTCGGATTGTTGTTAAAAACGCAGGGATACTAGCTAAGGTGTGCGGGAGTTGGCGTATATAAGTTGATTGCTTTAAGAACGGAGAGAAATGTCGTATTTACGCTGTTTAAAACGGGCTGATGGACGAAAATCTTTGGTTTTAGCCTAACGTATGGGGTGGCGTTCAATTCGCGAGCGGGTAAGGGGCCTACGTAATGTTTAAAGAACAACATCTAAGGTTATGTGGAATTTACAAATCTAGATGTGAAGAAAGATTTTAAAAAGATGTTTTAATTTTCTTTTAAATTAGATAAGTTGCCGGTGAGGAATAGTTAAAGGACGTGGCGAGGAAAGATGACGTATATTCGCTTCCGGTTTGCGCGATGAGCTCTGGGTATCGTAGTTTTAGTGTTTAACGAAGACCACTACACTTCCGCGTTACATTGAAATCGGGGAGGAGATTGCGGGGGGAGCATATGAATGAATGTGGACGAGAGCCGTGATGTAAGTGGTTGCCGATACGGCTGTGGGGGTGCTAGAGACATGATCGAATAGACGTTTATGCGCCTCGCTCTCCTGAACACGGCGTGACCCATAACTAATCGATCAGAACTAAATCGGCAGAGAAAAAGCCCATTTTAAAGCACCTATTCCGCATGGACATGCGCAGAGTGCCCATGGAGTCTGGACGACGCGAGATGACGCTCGAATGAATGTGGACTGTTCTATCAGAGGGGGGAGCTTCGGTGGCCAATGTCCTTTCAGCCGAACAGGATAATGAAAAAATGATCCCACTAAATGGCCAGACGCGTCTTATGGCGACATCTACAATTACCTCATTGAGTCTCCAGGTAGACTAATGTTTATATTTAAGTGCAGCGGTCTGTAGCCACTTACATGACCATCGAAGCTCCCCCCTCTGATGGAACAGTCCACATTCATTCGAGCGTCATCTCGCGTCGTCCAGACTCCATGGGCACTCTGCGCATGTCCATGCGGAATAGGTGCTTTAAAATGGGCTTTTTCTCTGCCGATTTAGTTCTGATCGATTAGTTATGGGTCACGCCGTGTTCAGGAGAGCGAGGCGCATAAACGTCTATTCGATCATGTCTCTAGCACCCCCACAGCCGTATCGGCAACCACTTACATCACGGCTCTCGTCCACATTCATTCATTTGACCCCCGCAATCTCCTCCCTGATTTCAGAATCCCGGAAGTGTTACGGTGGTCTATGCGGTGTTTATGTTTCAATATTGTGTTTGTGAATGTTAAATGTGTGGAATGTTTGTGCTGCTGTGACACATTAAGCCTTTAGCATAAAATAGGAATAACGTTGCACCCACTGAAGTGTGGCATGTTGTGCTTCCTTTATGTTAATAAATATCATGTTTGTTTACAAACCTGGTCATTTCTGTCAACCAACAGGCTCATTGAAGAAATAGATGTTGCATGTTTTCTGTATGAGTGATACATTTACTATATTACTGTATAGATGTTGCATGTTTTCTGTATGAATGATATTTACTATTATAGATGTTGCATTAAGTTTAAGTAGAATTAACAATTCCCCCCCAAAATCTATCTACTTTCTCTAAATATCTCTCATGTATCTCTGTACATGTCAAAATACTTCCCAAAGGTCAGTGAATACCATGATCACAACACCAGAGGGAGCTCCACAAATCATGTAAAACCCAGATTCGGCTCAAACAAGGGACTAAACACGTTTAGCAATTATGCCACATCAATGTGGAACGCCCTACCCAAAGCTGTAAAGGAATGTGAATCACTACCCACTTTCAATAACACTCTCAAAAAACACCTACGGGAGACTGCAATTCGAAACTGGCCCCTACAAATGTCCTAACCCAGTTGTACAATAAATGACCAAGTATGGCTTTGTCAGTATTCCAATGTACAGTGTACAATGTGTGTGTCCCCCCCCACCTCCAATGTACAGCCCCCACCCAACCTCCTCCAATGTAGTTTCTACGTCAAATACACTCTTTTTCTGGACACTTTTGTATCACAAACAGTACTGTATTTGCAAATCTGATATGTCATAAATGTATAGATGTACTGTCTATCTGTATGTCATATATGTTATGATGAATTGAAAATGGGGAACCCTGATGTAAACAAGACGAAAGTCTTTCTCTGGTCTGCATCCCCTTAACAATTGTATGTATTGAGCTGTACTGTACTGTACCCATTCTGCAATCTGTTAATAAACTAACAATGACTAAATTCACACCATTCAAAAGTGTCATTATCACTGTTTTGTTTAGCTAGAATACCTGCACCACAATATAATTTGTGAATTATTAGCCCACTCACCCCCCACGGAGGTGATAAGAGGCATTGAGTTTCAAAAACACACAAATTATTCAAGAACATGCTTGTCAGAGGATGGTTTATTAATCCAGAAATTGTAAGAATTCTATTTACATGATCTATTGTGCCAGTAATACTCTCAGTATTCATTCAGTGTACTCATGCATTCACAGGAATATTGTTAATTGTTCAATATATATATACAAAAAAAATTTAATTGTTTCATTTGGGTTAACCTTCTGTCGTGTGGCAGTGAAAGGGTTAAGTGGCACTTTGGTAATTCACATGTAAAATAGAGTGGTTATTTGTGCTTGACAGGTGAACGCCGAACGCTGCCTAGTCAAAGCAAGTCTGAAAAAATGTGAAAAAGAGTTCCAGTAAAAGCATTGTAAATTTTTTTTTTTTTTTTGCTGTTTAAAAGATATTTTTTCTTGACGTTTCTTTTTATGAAGGAGAGCATGGCGCTGTAATATTATTTAAAGGCACTTAATGCCATTGTAAAATTAAGTGGGAGTGTTGTAATATTATTTAAAGGGACTTGAATGCCATTGTAAAATTAAGTGAGAGTGTTGTAATACAGTACTTTTACCTTACCACTAGATGGCACTATCAGTCACTAACTTTTTTTTTTGCTGCTTAGGCACTCTTTCGAAGTTGGTTAAGGTTAGAGTTTGTCTTAGAGCATGGCGATAGAACGCCATGATATTCTGTACCCGCAAAAAGCTAAAACAAAAGGCTGGCTGTCACAAAACAGTCACATCTAGAGACCTCAAAACCTACTCTAGCGAGGCCTTTAACCTTGAACTGGAGAGCCTGGACTGGTCAGATGAGCTCAATGGTACACTGGTTGAAGAAACATGGCTTGGCTTCAAAACCAAATTCTCAACAATACTAAACAACATGGCCCCCCTAAGAACCACCAGGGTAAAAAATTGCGCTGAGCCGTGGATGCACACTGAAATACTGACCGTAAAAGTAAAAGTCAGTCAAAGCTTACCAAAAGCACAAGCAGTGAACTCCAAGCCCATGTGACTGAACTCAAACTAGAAAGAAACAGACTAAGAAATGACGTAAACTCCATGATAAAAACTGCTAAAAAAAAATCATCAATGACAAAACTGAGGAAAACAAAAATAAACCACATGAACTTTTTAAATTACTCAATAATCAACTAGGCTGCAGTAAAAAACTTAAAATCAGGTTCTCAAACATAAACATAAAGACGGACAACACGCTCATCACAGACAAACTGGATGTAGCCAATTACTTAAACACTTTCTTCACAAACATAGCCACAACACTGATAAACAAACTACCCTCCCACTCAGGGCAGTATGGGGTAGAACACATAGTAGCATACTACAAGAACCTAGGCGTCCACAAAGACGATTTCAAACTGGAAATGGTAACTACAGATGAGGTACTCAAAAAACTGAGCGCCCTCCAACCGAACAAGGCCACTGGCCATGACAACATCCCCTCCAAATTCCTCAGAGACTCAGCAGCCGCCATCACCCCAGTCATCACACACATAATAAACCTCTCCATAAAACAGGGACACGTCCCCAAGGACTTCAAAATTGCGAGAGTAGCACCCCTGCACAAAAAGGGCAGCAAATTAGACCCAGGCAACTACCGCCCTATCCGCCTATGTAATATCCTTACATCCATCTCGAAAGTCATGGAAAAAATAGTATACGAACAGGTCGAAAAGTACCTTGCGGATAAAAATCGAATCTACGAATTCCAATCTGGCTTCAGAACATCCCACTCCACTGACACATGCCTTCTCTATTTGAACGACCACATCAAGCAAGAGGTGGACGCGGGCAAATACTGCGGCATGGTCATGCTGGACCTACAAAAGGCCTTCGACACTGTCAATCACACCATTCTGATTGACAAGCTAAAAGCAATTGGTTTTGATAATCTATCAGTGAGCTGGATGCAATCCTACCTGGAGGGGAGAGAGCAGATGGTGGAGGTAAACGGTACCCTATCCCCCCCCCTCACAGTAAGCTGTGGTGTTCCACAAGGAAGCATACTAGGTCTGCTACTGTTCCTAATTTATGCAAATGACATGTCGTCAGCTTGTGACTGCAACTTGTTCCTTTTTGCGGACGACTCAGCCCTGCTGGTCTCTGACAAGAACAAGTTACAGGTTGAAAAAACCCTCAGCTCAGAACTAGGCAAAATCTGCATATGGCTTGCCGACAACAAACTATCATTACACATGGGCAAAACAGAGTCCATTCTCTTCGGTTCAAATAACAAACTCAGCAAGACCGACGGCTTCTCAGTTACAGTGGGTGACAATATTGTCACAAGGAAAGATGAAATTACCTACCTGGGTTCCATCCTAGAGGCTAATCTTTCCTGTGACAAAATGGCATCCAATGTAATAAAAAAAGTCAACCAACGAACTCGATTCTTGTACTGGATCTCCTCTCTGGTAAACAAGAATACCCTGAAGACTCTGGCAGGAGCACTCATTCAAGGGTACTACGACTATGCTTGCACCTCATGGTACCAAAACACCTCAAAGGCACTAAAAACCAAATTACAAACATCTCAAAACAAACTAGTCAGACTACTGCTTGACCTGACTCCCAGAACCCACCTCACCCCTGCCCACTTTGCCAACCTAGGAAGGCTTAGAGTAGACGACAGAGTACAGCAACTTGCAATGGGCCTGGTCTACAAGATACACTGCACGACCAAGGTACCCATGTACATGTCAAAATACTTCCCAAAGGTCAGTGAATACCACGATCACAACACCAGAGGGAGCTCCACAAATCATGTAAAACCCAGATTCGGCTCAAACAAGGGACTAAACACGTTTCGCAATTATGCCACATCAATGTGGAACGCCCTACCCAAAGCTGTAAAGGAATGTGAATCACTACCCACTTTCAAAAACACTCTCAAAGAACACCTACGGGAGACTGCAATTCGAAACTGGCCCCTACAAATGTCCTAACCCAACCCCCTCCAATGTACAGTAAATTACCTATTATGGTTTTGTCAATATTCCAATGTACAGTTTTGCTTGTTTGTACACTGTCCCCCCCCCCCCCAATGTACAGTAAATTACCTAGTATGGTTGTCAATATTCCAATGTGCAGTTTTGCTTGTACAGTTGTACAGTGCCCCCCCCCCCCCCCCCAACCCCTCCTACCCAACCTCACCCACCCACCCAACCTCCTCCAATGTACAGTTTTTACGTCAAATGTAAATACTCTCTTTTCTGGAGAGAAAAGTGATAATGAAAATTATCACTAAAGTGCTATCTGTTGCAGCTGCACACTTTTCCATAAAAATTGCATATTTGGATAAGTGTGACCATTTCTCAAACTGAAAATCATGTATTTTTTTTTAAATACAGAAAAGGATCACTAAAGTGCTATCTGTTGCAGCTGCACTGTTCTCCATAAAAATAGCATATTTGGATAAGTTTGACCATTTCTCAAAAACAGAAAATCATGTATTTTTTTTAAATACAGAAAAGGATCACCAAGTTACCATTTCTCAAAAAATATAAATAAATACAGAAAATAAGCACTAGTTCACTCAGTGGACATTTCTAGCTCAATGCGAGGTCTGCTGCTGCTGGCTAATAATACGGTCAATACGTGGGGAGATCACAAACAGTACTGTATTTGCAAATCTGATATGTCATAAATGTATAGATGTAGCAGTACTGTCTATCTGTATGTCATGTATGTCATATATGTTATGATGAATTGAAAATGGGGGACCCTGATGTAAACAAGTCGAAAGTCTTTCTCTGGTCTGCATCCCCTTAACAATTGTATGTATTGAGCTGTACTGTACTGTACCCATTCTGCAATCTGTTAATAAACCTTACAATCAATCAATCAATGACACGGCAACACGCATGTCATCCTCAAGGCTCAACTTGGCCCTATATTTTGTTTTCAGAGCTGTCATGGATGAAAAGCCAGCTTCACACAGATATGTGGTGCTGAATGGTATCAACACCTTAACTGCTGCATCATAAGATACTTGGTACTCAGCACCACACTCTGAAACTAGCTCTCCAGGTGGTATCAGATGAGATTTCAATGAGTTCTTCCAAGAGTTTGGATGGAGATGTGTCAGGAAGCTTTGTCTCAATGTTGTCTGTAAAGTTTTTTTTTATTCACACACACACACACACACACACACACACACACACACACACACACACACACACACACACACACACACACACACACACACACACACACACACACACACGCACACAGTCAGTCTAAACACTCAAAGAACACCTACGGGAGACTGCAATTCGAAACTGGCCCCAGTTGTACAGTAAATGACCAAGTATGGCTTTGTCAGTATTCCACTGTACAGTGTACAGTGCCCCCCCCCAATGTACACTGCTATACAATGCTATATTATACAATCTCAAATTATACTATACTATTCTTAAAGTGACCTTTCCTTTTGTAAAGTGACCATAAGTGTGACCGTGTGCAGCATGAGTGTGTGTGTGCTCATGTTAAAGTGGCTGCTAGTGTGTGAGCATGTACAGTGTGTGTGTGCTTATGTGTGCTTGTGTGTGGAGAGTTCAGTGTTCAAGTCTCTGATGGCCTGGGGGAAGAAGCTGAGCCATATATGTGTGTTATGATGAATTGAAAATGGGGGACCCTGATGTAAACAAGACGAAATTAAGTCTTTCTCTGGTCTGCATCCCCTTAACAATTGTGTATTGAGCTGTACTGTACTGTACCCATTCTGCAATCTGTTAATAACATGTTCAATCAATCAATCAAAGTTTGTAGTCACTTGAACTGTGAATTCTAAAAGACAGACACTTCTAAAAGCACCCCTCCCCCAAAGACTAATGAATTGCGTCACCTCCCCCTCCCCTAAATCCCATTTGTCCAATCACATTCTATCACCGCTCAACTGTACGCAGCTTAACAATTGTCTGTCTATCGTCATATTTTTGGCCACAAGTGGCGCTGTTGCGAGTTTGTGGTGGCGTTGTTACAACATTTAGGAAATAGGAGCAGAGAAGAAGATCCCGATTTACAGAGCTAAGATCAACAAGTTAACGTTAGCGCCGCGGTTTGAAACTTTGAAGGTGAGTGTGTAAACTAGTCAATACGATCTTAAACATGTCACAACAGCAGTCATAGTGTATATTTTCAACAATACGTTTGTTTACCAATAGGTTAAAGTGTTTTTGAGTTCGTGTTGGCTTGGCACTGTTTCAACATTTCGATTTACTCGGTGACTCGACTCAGTCTCGTGTTTTCTGCTACAGCTACAGCTGATCTATCATAACGTTACATGTATGGGAGTTTGCAAAGTTTAAATTGTATTAGCTGTTACATTAATACATTGTGTCCTCCTATCTATCTATCTCAAATCTCACTGTCTATCTGCTATGCTTTTATCTTTTACTCAAGTTTATTTGAAATCGAAGACACTCTGACGTCACGAGACCGCCGCCATCTTGGTATGAGGGTAACAAACTGATTTCTACCATCAAATGTGTAAACTGTTAATATGTACCTCATTTGCGTGTGGGTCAATGAACACACTTGGGTTTATCAAACCGTGGGTTTAGTCTAGATGGAAATAGGGGTCCACGCGCACCCCCTGGAAATGTTTATGCCACCTGATTTTTCTTAATCCTTAAAGTGTCTACTTTCAGAGTCTGCCAGGTGCCAAGCTGAAATAATGTCCGAAAGGCTCAATTTTTAACCCTTTATTGCACCTAACACAAAACCGAAACATTAAAATTTGATGTAGCAAGACTCAAGAGGCATAATCTTTGAAGTAAACAACATACAGAGACAAATGAATGCATTTTCCCATACAATTCTGACCCTAGGAATTCAATGGAATGGTTATTTTTCTGACATTTTACAACATTTTGACTGTATTTCTGGACAAAAACAGCAAACAAATGCAAGAAATGCGTGTCTAACCAACTAAATTTTTATTTTTCAAACGCATAGTGAATATTTGTTGACAATCAGTTTTTTTTTCAATCCTCCAACTGTTTATTTGGAAATTATATTGGGTACCAAGCTCAAATAATGTCCCAAAGGCTAGTTTTAACCCTTTATAGCACCTAACCCAAAAATCTAAAAATGAAAATATAATGTAGAAGAGTCATAACTTTTGAAGTAGACAACCAATACATTTACCTTTTCATGTCACTACCAACTTGCTGACCTAAACTACTCATCCTCATCGTCACTGAAGAGATCTTCTAATTCAATTTCTTCCATCTCCAGCTCTTCATCCTCATGCTCGTACTCTCCATCCACTTTACCCACAGACAAAGTTATTGTTGGCGTAATCGGTCACCTTGTCAAGGGCTGCATGCTCTTCTGACTCTGCTCTCTGAGCCAGTACCTCAACAAGAGAAGGAGGGAGGATGGGTCCAATTGCCCAGACCGGTTCCAACACCTCCTCTTCTCCTGTCTTCTCCCAGCCCATGCCTGGATCATGTGGTTTTGGGCTCTTGATTATTGCCTTGTCTGCTCTCTTATAGAAGGCTCGCTGGACATGTGGAATGAGACAGACCTTGGCAGGCGTTCCAGGTCTACTTTTGACTTGGAGTCCAGGACTTTGTCAGCGCCGACCATCTTTCTCATAATTTTCACCCGTACTGTGTCAACTGATGTCATCCGTGCTTGGCCATACATAATGCATGTGAAGCTCTCCATCTCCTCTTGAAGCTCATCAGTGACCATCCAGTCTGCACCAAGCTGCCTGAAAGCTTTGTGGAGTTTACGAGTCTTTTCCAGCTTCTTCAGGGGATTCACCTTGCATTTGCCTTTAAAAGCGCTGGTACAGTCCTCCCCAGTAAAGTCGTAGAATCCCAGCAGTGTGCTACAGTAGTCGGGGCCCAGTAATTCCTCAGCAGCAGGGGTAAAGTTGGCATTCTTGGGGAATTTGGGGCCAACTCTTTTGAATGCCAGCTCTGGCAGCGTCTCGGGAGGCGTGATCTTAAGGCTTCTCATCTTGGATGACCTGTCATAGAGAGGAAGGGTCCTTTTCTTGGTGCTCACATGGCTCTCCTTCACTTCTTGAATCATGATTCCCCCGGCGCTGTTTACCACATTTGAACCATGAACGTTGGTGGTGATTCTGTTCAGGTTGTCCCACTCGCTGTGAAAAACAGTGTTTCCCTCGCCAGTGGTGATTTCAGGGGTCATGTTGGTGGACATCTCATCAAAAGCATTGGCCATGGCTGTCTCAAGTTCCATACTGAAGTCGTATGTCTCCGAGTGTCCTAGTTGTGAAAGGATGGTTGTGAGCTGTAAAGATAAACAAATGTTTTTTTGTATCAATATCAAATACCTGTATGAAGCATAGTTGAGCAATGACAATGTAGGACCTCATAAGCAATAAGTTAGTTGATCACTCACCTGTTTGCTTCGATAGAGGTGCCGAAGTGTGGCACACAGGAGGATGTGCTTTTGGAGTTTCACTTCACTTGCTGTTAGTTGCTGCTCGACACTAGGGCTGCACGATTTTGGGAAATAATCTAATTGCGATTTTTCTGACAGATATTGCGATTGCGATTATAATTTTTTTTAAGCAGCCCCACAGAGGTTTATTGTAAAATGCGGCTTGCATCTGGCCTACGCGGTGGGTCTGTTCGGGACACAGAGTCTGAACATTTTTCTTTTTACCTGGGAATCGATACCGGTACGGTACCCAACGGTACCTTTTTTCCCCTGTACTTTACTCTCCCTCTCTGAAGTAAACTTCACAACACACAATCTAAAACCCATTACCTCCCTCTCCCAAACTGTTCCTAAAACAATTTTTTTTATGTTGCATGATCATGTATATTTTGTATTATAATTTTTTTTGTGTTTAAATATCAACATTATCTGGCAATCCTCAGTAAATACTATCAAATGAGATATGAGACACGTGCACACACAGAAAAGGAGAATTGCTTAAATTATTTTAGAATACTTCAGCTAATGAAGTTAAATGTTTATTATCAACTATCCAGTTCGTTTTTATAGTGCAACGTTTTTCTACATTAATTGAACCAGTAGAGAGAGATGCCCCCCCCCCCCCACCCTTTCCTTACTCGGCTCATGTTTTCTCTGACTTGAGCAGGGTTAGCTAGGAACAGCTTTCTCAAGCTTCGCACCTTGGGCATGGAATGGGCTACAGGACCATTATCCACTTACACCCCAGTCTCTCTTGGTGAATTTAAATCTGTATTACATAACTTCCTACAAGAAGAATGTTGCTGCTTTCTGTAGTCGGGTCCCAACTGCAAAATTACTGTATTACCCTGTATTATACACTTTTACTATCATGTAGACTATTCTGCTTTGTTTTTGTGTTTACATGTGATGTATTGTATATTGTATACATGCACATTTATTATGTTCTTGTGTGATGTATCGCACATTTTTATTGCTGTGTGATGTATTGCAAATGTTATTTCTGTCATCTTGGCCAGGTCTCCCTTGCAAAGGAGATCTTGTCTCTCAATGGGACTTCCTGGTTACATTTTTTTTTTTTTTTTTTTTTATTGCAGGCGATTTGATAATTGCATCATTACAAATTGCGATTTCGATAAAAAATCGATTAATCGTGCAGCCCTACTCGACACACATCTTGTGTAATCGAATAGACCAGCCTCTGCGTCTTCTCACACTTTTCTTCATCAAGTGTCCCAGTCACCACTGAGCTCAGAAATGGTACAAGATGCTCTGGGAGCAGTTCATCCATTTTCACAGCATCCAGCTTGTGTGCAGTTGGGGGCCATGGTAGCTCCTTTGACTCTTTGAATGCCTTTTTAATGTGAGAATTGAGGGTGAGTGCTGCTTCTTGTAGTTAATCAGATGTTCCAAGTTTGTACGCACATTTAACTGCTTCATCTACAGTAATGCTTGAGCTGTATATAAGGTTCAACTCTAGAATATTCACTATGTGCTTTAAAAAATGAAAAGGTAGTTGGTCATACACACGTTTGGTCATTTCTTGCTGTTTTTGTCCAGAAATACAGTCAAAATGTTGTCAAATGTCAACAATAACCATCCCCTTGAATTCCTAGGATCAAAATTGTGTGGGAAAATGTATTTTCACTCTGTAAGTCGTCTACCTCAAAAGTTATGCCTCTTCTACATTATATTTTCATTTAAAAAAAATTGGGTTAGGTGCTATAAAGGGTTCAAACTAGCCTTTGAGACATTATTTCAGCTTGGTACCCAATATAATCTCAAAATAAACACTTGGAGGAATGAAAAAAAAAATTATTGTCACCAAATATTCACTCTATGCGTTTGAAAAAAGGTAATTGGTCGACACATTTTTTGTGTATTTTTTGTATTTTTTGTCCAGAAATACAGTCAAAATGTTGTCATGTCAAAAATAACCATCCCATTGAATTCCTACGGTCAGAATTGTATGGATTTGTCTCTATGTTGTTTACTTCAAAGGTTATGCCTCTTGCTACATCACATTTTAATGTTTCGGTTTTGGGTTAGGTGCAATAAAGGGTTAAAAATGGAGCCTTTCGGACATTATTTCAGCTTGGCACCTGGCAGATTCTGAAAGTAGACATTTAAGGATTAAGAAAAATCAGGTGGCATAAAAAGTTCCGGGGGGTGCGCGTGGACCCCTATTTCCATCTAGACTAGTTTATTTAACATCTAGTTGTGACGTGACGACAAGAGCAGGTTCACAGTAGCGAGGCAGTTTGTAAGCAGTAGTACTACAGGTACGGTGGCGCGTAGTAGACGATAATCAAACTGGATAATCATTTAGCCAATGATCTACAAAATGCATGCGTTGAGCTCCGTTTTTATTACATGGAATTATAAACAAAAGGTCAAGAGCAATGTGTTTGGTTAGCAGACATGTCCAAAAAAGGAGTAGAGGGAAGCTAAGCTTATTGATCCCTACCCCCTTACATTTATGTTTGTTCTTCCATTAATTTGACTAGATATAACATAATTTAGTATATTACAATATAGAATATACTTTTACTTATACCGGTATTTAAAAGAAAAAAATCAAATAAAATTGATTCACTTGACAGCAGTGAATATAGTACAGCACTACATAACACAATATAACATAACTTTGTTTATCCTCATTACTCATTTCTGTATTTCTCTAATGTGTGTTTTTTTTAGCTGCTTTTTAAATTGTGCTACATGTTTACTCAGTTTGATGTTTTCAGGTAAATTATTCCACAACTTCACTCCACACACCGATATGCACATGCTTTTCAGCGTAGTGTGTACCATTTGTTGTTTAAGATTCCCTCTCCCTCTTAAGTTATATTCTCCTTCCCTGTCTCTGAACCATTTTTGAATGTTGCCTGGGATTAGTTTGTATCTGGCTTTGTATACAATGAGGGCAGTTTTGAAATACACTAGATCCATACATTGCAATGCTTGTAGCTTTATAAATAAGTTATTGGTGTGTTCATAATATCCTACATTGTTGATTATTCTTATTGCTTTTTTTTGCATGGTGCATATTGGCTGTAGAGTGCTTTTGTAGGTATTACCCCACACCTCCGCACAGTAGCTCATATAGTCGTATACCATAGGAAGAGTGTACAGTACAGTGTATACAGTGTTTTTTGGTTTAGAATGTGCCTTATCTTGCATAAAACACCAACACTCCGTGCCAATTTAGTCCTGACATATTTGATATGAGGTTTCCAGTTGAGTTTGTTCACAGTATCCATAATTTCATTTTTATCCGTTTTTCTCAAGAAGATGGTACTTGTGTTTCGTTATATAAAATAATTAGAAACACCTCCCCCTTGTGGCAGGGTTATCTCCTCTGCCAGTTTACATTAACAAAGAATCTGTTGAATCTTTCTGCCACCTCATTTTTCTTACTTACTGACTTTCCCTCATCTATAAATTAATCTGGAAAGCCAGAACTGTTGATTTATTTCTTAGAATTGAGTTTCAAACCTGTCCATCTCACAACTGATGTCTCTACAGGTGTGTGTGCGTGTCGTGGTGGCTTGGGGCGCAGCGACACGAGAAGGCCTGAGCTCAGTGTTTTGGGCACATGTAGTGATGCACGATATATCGGCCGCTGATATAATATCGGCCGATATGGCCGTTTTTTTACACATCGGTATCAGTCCGATATCAAGATTGGGCCGATATAAAAAATTATTATTATTATTATTTTTTTACATGTTTTGGCCTTAAAGGGGAGATGAAGCGTTAAACAATATGAGCCTAGTTTGTTTGTTGTGTACCTTGGGTAAGACATGGTCCTAAAATCAAATGTGAAATCCTGCTTATTTGTCTGAAAACTCAAATGTAATTTCCCCGTTTTTGCCATGGGCGCTGCCAGTTCAGTGTCGCTATGTGTTTTTTCTTAAAGTATTCAATTTAATATTTAATATATTTATTATTGTTGTGAGAGTAAGAATGCTTAAGTGCCTGTAGTCTGTAGTAAACTGTGCCGTACTGTGTTTAAGCCAGAGCAGCAGACGGAGGACCTGTTGGTTCTGACCGAGTCCTGGTTCTGCCTGCTGTCCCACCAGCCCATAGACATGTTCCGGGGAAATCAGCACACAGCCTGAGCTGCACTGTGGGGCGATGAGCATATTCACTGAGTACTGAGCACAATGTTGCCACTGTCTCCTCCATAGACATATATAAAGACTAGATGACTCACTGGCCAAGTTAGTAGACAACATTGTCCTAATAAATTAAATGAGTCATATAAATCTTCAATCGCAGCAGGGACCTCAACAGGGGCCGCACCATTGTGCAGGGCTGGGGGTTTTCAGCACATTTTATTATCATAAAATGTGTTTCTTGATATGAAAATGTGCTTCTTGATATGAAAAGTATCTGACTGATGCACCTAAATTATGTATTTATGTTGTTTGTCTCAGGTGATGTGATTACTCAACAGTTTGGGGACTTTCTGTCTGTTGAAGCAAGAGATAACAGCTTCCTCGCCTACGGGAAGGCTGGGTCCTGGTCCTGGTCCAGCTCATCACAAAATCCAACACCCTCAGGAAGCGCCAGAGAAAAGATGGTGGAACTAAAAATGGTTGAAGCAGAATTGGAGAAGAGGGCCATAGAACTGCGATACATGCCCCCCACATGACATTATATACATTGGAGAGTATATAATAATAATAATAATAATACATCTATTTTATATAGCGCTTTTCCAGGTGCTCAAAGATGCTTTACATGGGCAGGAGAGATAAAACTATGGCAAAACAAAAAAACAGAACAAAAATAATACATGACAAAAATAAAATAACACCGACAGAATTAGAGGTCAAAAGCAAGATTGAAAAGGTGAGTTTTGAGGGCTGATTTAAAAGATGTCAGGGTGTTTGCATCACGGATATGGCTGGGGAGGGCATTCCAGAGGGAGGGGGCAGCAGCAGCAAAGGCCCTGTCGCCCCAAGTCCGGAGCCTGGTCGTGGGAGGTGTTAGGAGGTTGGCATCTGCAGACCTAAGGCGACGGGTGGGCGTGTGACGGTGGAGGAGGTCGGACAGGTAGGGAGGGGCAAGGTTGTTGAGGGCTTTAAATGTGATGAGTAGTATTTTAAAATGTATCCTGTATTTGATTGGAAGCCAGTGGAGGTCATACAATATACATTTGAGGGGGAAGAAACTGTTCATTGGAGGGGGTTGGGTTATAGTCCAGTCATTATAGGCCAGAATTAGGCTAAACCTAGGACAAATTGCAACATTAGCAAACTCAACTGATTTTGTATCCTCAATATGTCTTTAGTGAGAGAAAAAAAAGTCCCAAGGAATCCCATCATGGGAAATGTGTTTTTTTTCAATGTACTTGATTGCTGGCAGGATCACTGACGACACTGTCTTTCAGAGATTGTGACGTGTTCAAATTTTGAGGTAGCTCAAAAGTAAAGATACCATTTGATTCTAGACAACCTCGGGTTTCCAATGAGACCAACCATGTCATGTTACCTCATTGTAAAGGGGGCTACATACCTAATTATTCAAAGTTAAGACGATTTTTTGGGGAGGGAAATATGGCCATCACCATTTTTCAAATGGTCCCTTGGCCTTCTACCTCAATATATGTTAATGGAAATGGGTTACATGGGTACCTACAAGCCTCCCCTATACAGACATACCAAATTTATGTTAAGCCCATGTAGTTTTGTGCAAGAATCATGTAGTGTTTTGCATGCTGTACAAATATGTAGTTTCCGCCTATTATAAAAACCCCCATCTCCATGGACCTATCCCCACGGACATAAACCCTTGAGCCCCATCCTCGTGGACTGAGCTCCACAGAGCCTATACTAATATTCCAAGAAGAAAAAAATGTCTTTATCAAATGTTTTGATTAGTTCTGGCGTGTATGCTAATTGGTGCATATCAAATAAGATAATGTGTGATTTGCATGAGTAAACAGAATAATTCAATGAAGTTGTGATTGACTTTTTTTCTTGTCTTTGTGTGTGTAATCAGCTTGTGAGTTTTTATAGTGATATCTAAAAGTAAAATTTTCACCACTGTTATAATCGATATGAATATATATAGGTCGTTTTCAAAACTTTCCCATGATGGGATGCCTTGGGAGTTTTTTTCCCTCACTAAGGACATAATGAGGATACAAAATCAGTTGAGTTTGCTACTGTTGCAATTTGTCCTAGGTTTTTTCATATAATGAACTGGACTATTAGGAGATTTACAGAGGCCAGTTTCGAATTGCCGCCTCCCGTAGGTTCTCCTTGAGAGTGGTTTTGAAAGTGGGTAGTGATTCACATTCCTTTACAGCTGTGGGTAGGGCGTTCCACATTGATGTGGCATAATGTTTGTTTGTTATGTTTTAATAAACATCTTTGGACCATGTGTAAATTTTTTATTCAAATACAAAAGTCTGGTGCAAATTTGGCTTGAATACGCTCATTGGAAATACATTTACTGAACAAAATGTTGATGTGTTCAATAATTATTTCCCCCACTGTACACTGCTATCATACATAGTTATATGGGTTATATGCAGGTGTATAAGTAGGTATATAGAATTATTATGGTTATATATGCTGTAAATATAAATTAATACTCTTGATTCCAGTCCAGTTCTGCTTGTGGAGCAGACCTCAATCACACTAATCTGTAAATTCAACTACATTTATTTATTTAATAAACATTTATATGTAAACATGCCAGATTGTAGCTATAAACTCATTTCCATCTACAAACTTTAACACACTTGGGTGGTTACTGTATAAAGTAGTAAGTCACTGGATGGTAACCTGGTTACTGTATTATTAAAAACGGTAAGTCACTATGGTGAATATAAAACGATAAGTGGATGGTTACTGTATAAACGGTTTCCATCTAGTCCCTTTGCAGGTTGATGTGAACACAAAACATGCAAAGAACATGCAATACAAAGATAATAAACGTACATACTAATTGTGTAGTAGTTAGTTATTATTGTATTAATATTCTACAGTATCGGCAGATCGCTGCCATCTCAAATGAATCTTCTGTACATCCCTGCAAGAAAGCCATTGAGAATATATATAGTGTGTTATTTAATTTCTTTAATCCATATGTGTTGTCTGGAAGCACTTTGCCGTATTTTATTATAATATTTTTTTTGTTTGTGTTGTATGTTACATACGTCTGGTGGCAATCAATTTCCCCATTTGGGGATTAATAAAGTATATTCTCTCAAATCATTTTCAATTCTCCGTTTTCTATCTACAAATCTCGCATATCCTTGTCAGACAGATTGCCATACATGTCCTATTACATTCTAACAACTTCAGCCATTTCTCTACTCTACTACTGTAACGTTGAATCTTGAGACGCAACTATATTTGAACTGAACTGCAAACTTGAACCACGGCTGCTGTCCGCCCCACCCCCAGACTTCAGAATGACCCAATCAAATGCGCTCTGTCATTGAAATGCAAATACCAGCATCTGCGTCATGTACCACGCCCCTAGACGTTGCTACTCATCCCAGCTAGTTCATTCGCAGGTTGCGAATGAACTAGCTGGGTACCCAACTAGTTCATTCGCAAAATGATCCTTGCGAATGAACTAGCTGGGTACCCAGCTAGCTAGGTCATCTTTGCGAATGAACTAGTTGGGTACCCAGCTAGTTCATTCGCAAAATGATCCTTGCGAATGAACTAGCTGGGTACCCAGCTAGCTAGGTCATCTTTGCGAATGAACTAGTTGGATACCCAGCTAGTTCATTCGCAAAATGATCCTTGCGAATGAACTAGCTGGGTACGTCATCTTTGCGAATGAACTAGTTGGGTACCCAGCTAGTTCATTCGCAAAATGGTCCTTGCGAATGAGCTAGCTGGGTACCCAGCTAGCTAATGTGTCAGCTAGCTGGGTACCCAGCTAGCTCATTCGCAAGGACCATTTTGCGAATGAGCTAGCTACTAGCTGAAGCAAAATTTGGTGTAAAGCCTATGGGACAAAGCCGGCTAGTTAACTAGCTAAGACACGTGCTACCTAGCTAGCTGGGTACCCAGCTAGCTGACACATTTGCAACCTAGGTAGTGAGCTAGCTCATTCGCAAATGTGTCTTTGCGAATGAGCTAGCTAGATACCCAGCTAGCTAGGTCATCTTTGCGAATGAGCTAGTTGGGTACCCAACTAGCTCATTCGCAAAATGATCCTTGCGAATGACCTAGCTGGGTACCCAGCTAGCTAGGTCATCTTTGCGAATGAACTAGTTGGGTACCCAGCTAGTTCATTAGCAAAATGATCCTTGCGAATGAACTAGCTAGGTACCCAGCTAGTTCATTCGCAAAGACACATTAGCTAGCTGGGTAGCTAGGTCATCTTTGCGAATGAGCTAGTTGGGTACCCAGCTAGTTCATTCGCAACCTGCGAATGAACTAGTTGGGTACCCAGCTAGTTCATTCGCAACCTGCGAATGAACTAGCTGAGATGAGTAGCAACGTCTGGGGGCGGACGTCTAGGGGCGTGGTACATGACGCAGATGCTGGTATTTGCATTTCAATGACAGGGCACATTTGATTGGGTCATTCTGAAGTCTGGGGGCAGGGCTAGGCATACAGAAATACACTACAGCCCTTTCCGTGCACCCTGGATCTGTTTATAGTCCAAATTATGTGTTTTAAAATATGTTGCGACCGTTGGATTGTTGTTAAAAACGCAGGGATACTAGCTAAGGTGTGGGGGAGTTGGCGTATATAAGTTGATTGCTTTAAGAACGGAGAGAAATGTCGTATTTACGCTGTTTAAAACGGGCTGATGGACGAAAATCTTTGGTTTTAGCTAATATTATGCGTTTTAAAATATGTTGCGACCGTCGGATTGTTGTTAAAAACGCAGGGATACTAGCTAAGGTGTGCGGGAGTTGGCGTATATAAGTTGATTGCTTTAAGAACGGAGAGAAATGTCGTATTTACGCTGTTTAAAACGGGCTGATGGACGAAAATCTTTGGTTTTAGCCTAACGTATGGGCTGGCGTTCAATTCGCGAGCGGGTAAGGGGCCTACGTAATGTTTAAAGAACAACATCTAAGGTTATGTGGAATTTACAAATCTAGATGTGAAGAAAGATTTTGAAAAGATGTTTTAATTTTCTTTTAAATTAGATAAGTTGCCGGTGAGGAATAGTTAAAGGACGTGGCGAGGAAAGATGACGTATTTTCGCTTCCGGTTTGCGCGATGAGTTACTGTATAAACGGTTTCCATCTAGTCCCTTTGCAGGTTGATGTGAACACAACATGCAAAGAACATGCAATACAAAGATAATAAACGTACATACTAATTGTGTAGTAGTTAGTTATTATTATTAAACACTAAAACTACGATACCCAGAGCTCATCGCGCAAACCGGAAGCGAACATACGTCATCTTTCCTCGCCACGTCCTTTAACTATTCCTCATTGGCAACTTATCTAATTTAAAAGAAAATTAAAACATCTTTTCAAAATCTTTCTTCACATCTAGATTTGTAAATTCCACATAACCTTAGATGTTGTTCTTTAAACATTACGTAGGCCCCTTACCCGCTCGCGAATTGAACACCACCCCATACGTTAGGCTAAAACCAAAGATGAACTAGTTGGGTACCCAGCTAGTTCATTCGCAACCTGCGAATGAACTAGCTGGGATGAGTAGCAACGTCTGGGGGCGGACGTCTAGGGGCGTGGTACATGACGCAGATGCTGGTATTTGCATTTCAATGACAGAGCGCATTTGATTGGGTCATTCTGAAGTCTGGGGGCGGGGCGGACAGCAGCCGTGGTTCAAGTTTGCAGTTCAGTTCAAATATAGTTGCGTCTCAAGATTCAACGTTACAGTAGTAGAGTAGAGAAATGGCTGAAGTTGTTAGAATGTAATAGGACATGTATGGCAATCTGTCTGACAAGGATATGCGAGATTTGTTGATAGAAAATGGAGAATTGAAAATTATTTGAGAGAATATACTTTATTAATCCCCAAATGGGGAAATTGATTGCCACCAGACGTATGTAACATACAACACAAACAAAAAAAATATTATAATAAAATACGGCAAAGTGCTTCCAGACAACACATATGGATTAAAGAAATTAAATAACACACTATATATATTCTCAATGGCTTTCTTGCAGGGATGTACAGAAGATTCATTTGAGATGGCAGCGATCTGCCGATACTGTCGAATATTAATACAATAATAACTAACTACTACACAATTAGTATGTACGTTTATTATCTTTGTATTGCATGTTCTTTGCATGTTTTGTGTTCACATCAACCTGCAAAGGGACTAGATGGAAACCGTTTATACAGTAACCATCCACTTAACGTTTTATATTCACCATAGTGACTTACCGTTTTTAATAATACAGTAACCAGGTTACCATCCAGTGACTTACTACTTTATACAGTAACCACCCAAGTGTGTTAAAGTTTGTAGATGGAAATGAGTTTATACCTACAATCTGGCATGTTTACATATAAATGTTTATTAAATAAATAAATTGAGTTGAATTTACAGATTAGTGTGATTGAGGTCTGCTCCACAAGCAGAACTGGACTGGAATCAAGAGTATTAATTTATATTTACAGCATATATAACCATAATAATTCTATATACCTACTTATACACCTGCATATAACCCATATAACTATGTATGATAGCAGTGTACAGTGGGGGAAATAATTATTGAACACATCAACATTTTGTTCAGTAAATGTATTTCCAATGAGCGTATTCAAGCGAAATTTGCACCAGACTTTTGTATTTGAATAAAAAATTTACACATGGTCCAAAGATGTTTATTAAAACATAACAAACAAACATTATGCCACATCAATGTGGAACGCCCTACCCACAGCTGTAAAGGAATGTGAATCACTACCCACTTTCAAAACCACTCTCAAGGAGAACCTACGGGAGGCGGCAATTCGAAACTGGCCTCTGTAAATGTCCTAATAGTCCAGTCATTATATGAAAAAACCTAGGACAAATTGCAACAGTAGCAAACTCAACTGATTTTGTATCCTCATTATATCCTTAGTGAGGGAAAAAAACTCCCAAGGAATCCCATCATGGGAAAGTTTTGAAAACAACCTATATATATTCATATCGATTATAACAGTGGTGAAAATTTTACTTTTAGATATCACTATAAAAACTCACAAGCTGATTACACACACAAAGACAAGGAAAAAAGTCAATCACAACTTCATTGAATTATTCTGTTTACTCATGCAAATCACACATTATCTTATTTGATATGCACCAATTAGCATACACGCCAGAACTAATCAAAACATTTGATAAAGAAATTTTTTTCTTCTTGGAATATTAGTAGATAGGCTCTGTGGAGCTCAGTCCACGAGGATGGGGCTCAAGGGTTTATGTCCGTGGGGATAGGTCCATGGAGATGGGGGTTTTTATAATAGGCGGAAACTACATATTTGTACAGCATGCAAAACACTACATGATTCTTGCACAAAACTACATGGGCTTAACATAAATTTGGTATGTCTGTATAGGGGAGGCTTGTAGGTACCCATGTAACCCATTTCCATTAACATATATTGAGGTAGAAGGCCAAGGGACCATTTGAAAAATGGTGATGGCCATATTTCCCTCCCCAAAAAATCGTCTTAACTTTGAATAATTAGGTATGTAGCCCCCTTTCCAATGAGGTAACATGACATGGTTGGTCTCATTGGAAACCCGAGGTTGTCTAGAATCAAATGGTATCTTTACTTTTGAGCTACCTCAAAATTTGAACGCGTCACAATCTCTGAAAGACAGTGTCGTCAGTGATCCTGCCAGCAATCAAGTACATTGAAAAAAAACACATTTCCCATGATGGGATTCCTTGGGACTTTTTTTCTCTCACTAAAGACATATTGAGGATACAAAATCAGTTGAGTTTGCTAATGTTGCAATTTGTCCTAGGTTTAGCCTAATTCTGGCCTATAATGACTGGACTATAACCCAACCCCCTCCAATGAACAGTTACACCCCCCCCCCCACCTCCAATGTACAGTCCCCCGCCCCACCTACTCAACCTCCACCTCCTCCAATGTACAGTCCCCCGCCCCACCTACTCAACCCCCACCTCCTCCAATGTACAGTTTCTTCCCCCTCAAATGTATATACTCTCCAATGTATATAATGTCATGTGGGGGGCATGTATCGCAGTTCTATGGCCCTCTTCTCCAATTCTGCTTCAACCATTTTTAGTTCCACCATCTTTTCTCTGGCGCTTCCTGAGGGTGTTGGATTTTGTGATGAGCTGGACCAGGACCAGGACCCAGCCTTCCCGTAGGCGAGGAAGCTGTTATCTCTTGCTTCAACAGACAGAAAGTCCCCAAACTGTTGAGTAATCACATCACCTGAGACAAACAACATAAATACATAATTTAGGTGCATCAGTCAGATACTTTTCATATCAAGAAGCACATTTTCATATCAAGAAACACATTTTATGATAATAAAATGTGCTGAAAACCCCCAGCCCTGCACAATGGTGCGGCCCCTGTTGAGGTCCCTGCTGCGATTGAAGATTTATATGACTCATTTAATTTATTAGGACAATGTTGTCTACTAACTTGGCCAGTGAGTCATCTAGTCTTTATATATGTCTATGGAGGAGACAGTGGCAACATTGTGCTCAGTACTCAGTGAATATGCTCATCGCCCCACAGTGCAGCTCAGGCTGTGTGCTGATTTCCCCGGAACATGTCTATGGGCTGGTGGGACAGCAGGCAGAACCAGGACTCGGTCAGAACCAACAGGTCCTCCGTCTGCTGCTCTGGCTTAAACACAGTACGGCACAGTTTACTACAGACTACAGGCACTTAAGCATTCTTACTCTCACAACAATAATAAATATATTAAATATTAAATTGAATACTTTAAGAAAAAACACATAGCGACACTGAACTGGCAGCGCCCATGGCAAAAACGGGGAAATTACATTTGAGTTTTCAGACAAATAAGCAGGATTTCACATTTGATTTTAGGACCATGTCTTACCCAAGGTACACAACAAACAAACTAGGCTCATATTGTTTAACGCTTCATCTCCCCTTTAAGGCCAAAACATGTAAAAAAATAATAATAATAATAATTTTTTATATCGGCCCAATCTTGATATCGGACTGATACCGATGTGTAAAAAAACGGCCATATCGGCCGATATTATATCAGCGGCCGATATATCGTGCATCACTACATGTGCCCAAAACACTGAGCTCAGGCCTTCTCGTGTCGCTGCGCCCCAAGCCACCACGACACGCACACACACCTGTAGAGACATCAGTTGTGAGATGGACAGGTTTGAAACTCAATTCTAAGAAATAAATCAACAGTTCTGGCTTTCCAGATTAATTTATAGATGAGGGAAAGTCAGTAAGTAAGAAAAATGAGGTGGCAGAAAGATTCAACAGATTCTTTGTTAATGTAAACTGGCAGAGGAGATAACCCTGCCACAAGGGGGAGGTGTTTCTAATTATTTTATATAACGAAACACAAGTACCATCTTCTTGAGAAAAACGGATAAAAATGAAATTATGGATACTGTGAACAAACTCAACTGGAAACCTCATATCAAATATGTCAGGACTAAATTGGCACGGAGTGTTGGTGTTTTATGCAAGATAAGGCACATTCTAAACCAAAAAACACTGTATACACTGTACTGTACACTCTTCCTATGGTATACGACTATATGAGCTACTGTGCGGAGGTGTGGGGTAATACCTACAAAAGCACTCTACAGCCAATATGCACCATGCAAAAAAAAGCAATAAGAATAATCAACAATGTAGGATATTATGAACACACCAATAACTTATTTATAAAGCTACAAGCATTGCAATGTATGGATCTAGTGTATTTCAAAACTGCCCTCATTGTATACAAAGCCAGATACAAACTAATCCCAGGCAACATTCAAAAATGGTTCAGAGACAGGGAAGGAGAATATAACTTAAGAGGGAGAGGGAATCTTAAACAACAAATGGTACACACTACGCTGAAAAGCATGTGCATATCGGTGTGTGGAGTGAAGTTGTGGAATAATTTACCTGAAAACATCAAACTGAGTAAACATGTAGCACAATTTAAAAAGCAGCTAAAAAAAACACACATTAGAGAAATACAGAAATGAGTAATGAGGATAAACAAAGTTATGTTATATTGTGTTATGTAGTGCTGTACTATATTCACTGCTGTCAAGTGAATCAATTTTATTTGATTTTTTTCTTTTAAATACCGGTATAAGTAAAAGTATATTCTATATTGTAATATACTAAATTATGTTATATCTAGTCAAATTAATGGAAGAACAAACATAAATGTAAGGGGGTAGGGATCAATAAGCTTAGCTTCCCTCTACTCCTTTTTTGGACATGTCTGCTAACCAAACACATTGCTCTTGACCTTTTGTTTATAATTCCATGTAATAAAAACGGAGCTCAACGCATGCATTTTGTAGATCATTGGCTAAATGATTATCCAGTTTGATTATCGTCTACTACGCGCCACCGTACCTGTAGTACTACTGCTTACAAACTGCCTCGCTACTGTGAACCTGCTCTTGTCGTCACGTCACAACTAGATGTTAAATAAACTAGTCTAGATGGAAATAGGGGTCCACGCGCACCCCCCGGAACTTTTTATGCCACCTGATTTTTCTTAATCCTTAAATGTCTACTTTCAGAATCTGCCAGGTGCCAAGCTGAAATAATGTCCGAAAGGCTCCATTTTTAACCCTTTATTGCACCTAACCCAAAACCGAAACATTAAAATGTGATGTAGCAAGAGGCATAACCTTTGAAGTAAACAACATAGAGACAAATCCATACAATTCTGACCGTAGGAATTCAATGGGATGGTTATTTTTGACATGACAACATTTTGACTGTATTTCTGGACAAAAAATACAAAAAATACACAAAAAATGTGTCGACCAATTACCTTTTTTCAAACGCATAGAGTGAATATTTGGTGACAATAATTTTTTTTTTCATTCCTCCAAGTGTTTATTTTGAGATTATATTGGGTACCAAGCTGAAATAATGTCTCAAAGGCTAGTTTGAACCCTTTATAGCACCTAACCCAATTTTTTTTAAATGAAAATATAATGTAGAAGAGGCATAACTTTTGAGGTAGACGACTTACAGAGTGAAAATACATTTTCCCACACAATTTTGATCCTAGGAATTCAAGGGGATGGTTATTGTTGACATTTGACAACATTTTGACTGTATTTCTGGACAAAAACAGCAAGAAATGACCAAACGTGTGTATGACCAACTACCTTTTCATTTTTTAAAGCACATAGTGAATATTCTAGAGTTGAACCTTATATACAGCTCAAGCATTACTGTAGATGAAGCAGTTAAATGTGCGTACAAACTTGGAACATCTGATTAACTACAAGAAGCAGCACTCACCCTCAATTCTCACATTAAAAAGGCATTCAAAGAGTCAAAGGAGCTACCATGGCCCCCAACTGCACACAAGCTGGATGCTGTGAAAATGGATGAACTGCTCCCAGAGCATCTTGTACCATTTCTGAGCTCAGTGGTGACTGGGACACTTGATGAAGAAAAGTGTGAGAAGACGCAGAGGCTGGTCTATTCGATTACACAAGATGTGTGTCGAGTAGGGCTGCACGATTAATCGATTTTTTATCGAAATCGCAATTTGTAATGATGCAATTATCAAATCGCCTGCAATAAAAAAAAAAAAAAAAAAAATGTAACCAGGAAGTCCCATTGAGAGACAAGATCTCCTTTGCAAGGGAGACCTGGCCAAGATGACAGAAATAACATTTGCAATACATCACACAGCAATAAAAATGTGCGATACATCACACAAGAACATAATAAATGTGCATGTATACAATATACAATACATCACATGTAAACACAAAAACAAAGCAGAATAGTCTACATGATAGTAAAAGTGTATAATACAGGGTAATACAGTAATTTTGCAGTTGGGACCCGACTACAGAAAGCAGCAACATTCTTCTTGTAGGAAGTTATGTAATACAGATTTAAATTCACCAAGAGAGACTGGGGTGTAAGTGGATAATGGTCCTGTAGCCCATTCCATGCCCAAGGTGCGAAGCTTGAGAAAGCTGTTCCTAGCTAACCCTGCTCAAGTCAGAGAAAACATGAGCCGAGTAAGGAAAGGGTGGGGGGGGGGGGGCATCTCTCTCTACTGGTTCAATTAATGTAGAAAAACGTTGCACTATAAAAACGAACTGGATAGTTGATAATAAACATTTAACTTCATTAGCTGAAGTATTCTAAAATAATTTAAGCAATTCTCCTTTTCTGTGTGTGCACGTGTCTCATATCTCATTTGATAGTATTTACTGAGGATTGCCAGATAATGTTGATATTTAAACACAAAAAAAATTATAATACAAAATATACATGATCATGCAACATAAAAAAAATTGTTGTAGGAACAGTTTGGGAGAGGGAGGTAATGGGTTTTAGATTGTGTGTTGTGAAGTTTACTTGAGAGAGGGAGAGTAAAGTACAGGGGAAAAAAGGTACCGTTGGGTACCGTACCGGTATCGATTCCCAGGTAAAAAGAAAAATGTTCAGACTCTGTGTCCCGAACAGACCCACCGCGTAGGCCAGATGCAAGCCGCATTTTACAATAAACCTCTGTGGGGCTGCTTAAAAAAAATTATAATCGCAATCGCAATATCTGTCAGAAAAATCGCAATTAGATTATTTCCCAAAATCGTGCAGCCCTAGTGTCGAGCAGCAACTAACAGCAAGTGAAGTGAAACTCCAAAAGCACATCCTCCTGTGTGCCACACTTCGGCACCTCTATCGAAGCAAACAGGTGAGTGATCAACTAACTTATTGCTTATGAGGTCCTACATTGTCATTGCTCAACTATGCTTCATACAGGTATTTGATATTGATACAAAAAAACATTTGTTTATCTTTACAGCTCACAACCATCCTTTCACAACTAGGACACTCGGAGACATACGACTTCAGTATGGAACTTGAGACAGCCATGGCCAATGCTTTTGATGAGATGTCCACCAACATGACCCCTGAAATCACCACTGGCGAGGGAAACACTGTTTTTCACAGCGAGTGGGACAACCTGAACAGAATCACCACCAACGTTCATGGTTCAAATGTGGTAAACAGCGCCGGGGGAATCATGATTCAAGAAGTGAAGGAGAGCCATGTGAGCACCAAGAAAAGGACCCTTCCTCTCTATGACAGGTCATCCAAGATGAGAAGCCTTAAGATCACGCCTCCCGAGACGCTGCCAGAGCTGGCATTCAAAAGAGTTGGCCCCAAATTCCCCAAGAATGCCAACTTTACCCCTGCTGCTGAGGAATTACTGGGCCCCGACTACTGTAGCACACTGCTGGGATTCTACGACTTTACTGGGGAGGACTGTACCAGCGCTTTTAAAGGCAAATGCAAGGTGAATCCCCTGAAGAAGCTGGAAAAGACTCGTAAACTCCACAAAGCTTTCAGGCAGCTTGGTGCAGACTGGATGGTCACTGATGAGCTTCAAGAGGAGATGGAGAGCTTCACATGCATTATGTATGGCCAAGCACGGATGACATCAGTTGACACAGTACGGGTGAAAATTATGAGAAAGATGGTCGGCGCTGACAAAGTCCTGGACTCCAAGTCAAAAGTAGACCTGGAACGCCTGCCAAGGTCTGTCTCATTCCACATGTCCAGCGAGCCTTCTATAAGAGAGCAGACAAGGCAATAATCAAGAGCCCAAAACCACATGATCCAGGCATGGGCTGGGAGAAGACAGGAGAAGAGGAGGTGTTGGAACCGGTCTGGGCAATTGGACCCATCCTCCCTCCTTCTCTTGTTGAGGTACTGGCTCAGAGAGCAGAGTCAGAAGAGCATGCAGCCCTTGACAAGGTGACCGATTACGCCAACAATAACTTTGTCTGTGGGTAAAGTGGATGGAGAGTACGAGCATGAGGATGAAGAGCTGGAGATGGAAGAAATTGAATTAGAAGATCTCTTCAGTGACGATGAGGATGAGTAGTTTAGGTCAGCAAGTTGGTAGTGACATGAAAAGGTAAATGTATTGGTTGTCTACTTCAAAAGTTATGACTCTTCTACATTATATTTTCATTTTTAGATTTTTGGGTTAGGTGCTATAAAGGGTTAAAACTAGCCTTTGGGACATTATTTGAGCTTGGTACCCAATATAATTTCCAAATAAACAGTTGGAGGGTTGAACAAAAAACTGATTGTCAATATATTCACTATGCGTTTGAAAAATAAAAATGTAGTTGGTTAGACACGCATTTCTTGCATTTGTTTGCTGTTTTTGTCCAGAAATACAGTCAAAATGTTGTAAAATGTCAAAAAAATAACCATTCCATTGAATTCCTAGGGTCAGAATTGTATGGGAAAATGCATTAATTTGTCTCTGTATGTTGTTTACTTCAAAGATTATGCCTCTTGAGTCTTGCTACATCAAATTTTAATGTTTCGGTTTTGTGTTAGGTGCAATAAAGGGTTAAAAATTGAGCCTTTCGGACATTATTTCAGCTTGGCACCTGGCAGACTCTGAAAGTAGACACTTTAAGGATTAAGAAAAATCAGGTGGCATAAACATTTCCGGGGGGTGCGCGTGGACCCCTATTTCCATCTAGACTAAACCCACGGTTTGATAAACCCAAGTGTGTTCATTGACCCACACGCAACTGAGGTACATATTAACAGTTTACACATTTGATGGTAGAAATCAGTTTGTTACCCTCATACCAAGATGGCGGCGGTCTCGTGACGTCAGAGTGTCTTCGATTTCAAATAAACTTGAGTAAAAGATAAAAGCATAGCAGATAGACAGTGAGATTTGAGATAGATAGATAGGAGGACACAATGTATTAATGTAACAGCTAATACAATTTAAACTTTGCAAACTCCCATACATGTAACGTTATTATGATAGATAAGCTGTAGCTGTAGCAGAAAACACGAGACTGAGTCGAGTCACCTAAATCGAAATGTTGAAACAGTGCCAAGCCAACACGAACTCAAAAACACTTTAACCTATTGGTAAACAAACGTATTGTTGAAAATATACACTATGACTGCTGTTGTGACATGTTTAAGATCGTATTGACTAGTTTACACACTCACCTTCAAAGTTTCAAACCGCGGCGCTAACGTTAACTTGTTGATCTTAGCTCTGTAAATCGGGATCTTCTTCTCTGCTCCTATTTCCTAAATGTTGTAACAGCGCCACCACAAACTCGCAACAGCGCCACTTGTGGCCAAAAATATGACGATAGACAGACAATTGTTAAGCTGCATACAGTTGAGCGGTGATAGAATGTGATTGGACAAATGGGATTTAGGGGAGGGGGAGGTGACGCAATTCATTAGTCTTTGGGGGAGGGGTGCTTTTAGAAGTGTCTGTCTTTTAGAATTCACAGTTCAAGTGACTACAAACTTTGATTGATTGATTGAACATTTTATTAACAGATTGCAGAATGGGTACAGTACAGTACAGCTCAATACACAATTGTTAAGGGGATGCAGACCAGAGAAAGACGTTTGTCTTGTTTCCATCAGGGTCCCCCATTTTCAATTCATATAGACATTTATGACATACACAACATACATGACATTTATGGCATAGGGACATATAGGTATTTAGTACTGATACATTTGTGACATAAACGGTATTCAAATATACAGTACTGTTACCCCTAGATCCTGACAGAGTATATATGATGGGGAGGGGACTGTACATTAGGAGGGGGTGGGTGGGTGGGAGAGAAATACATACGGCGGGGAGGGAATATATACATGCGGTGGGGAGGAGACTGTCTATTAGGAGGTAGTGGGGGTTTTGGGCATTTACGGATTTTGCCTAGTTCCGTGCTGAGGGTTTTTTCAACCTGCAACTTGTTCTTGTCAGAGACCAGCAGGGCTGAGTCGTCCGCAAACAGGAACAAGTTGCAGTCACAGGCTGACGACATGTCATTTGCATAAATTAGGAAGAGTAGCGGTCCTAGTATGCTTCCTTGTGGAACACCACAGCTCACTGTGAGGGGGGGGGGGGGTAGAGTACCGTTTACCTCTACCATCTGTTCTCTCCCCTCCAGGTATAGGATTGCATACAATCCATTCAACCCCATAACACACAAAACAAAAACCCCATCCCTAACATCACCACCCTATCCAAACCTAATCTATGAGTCATTCATTGCCTCCTGCGGGCTGACTCTGGCCTTTTTGAACACTCACCACCACCTTCCCTAACTCTCTTACTTGATCACTCACAACAACCTTCTTCCCTAACTTCCCTAACTCCCTTGATACTTGCCCCATTGTCAACCCCTTCATACCCATGTCTAGTACTGCTGCTTCAACTACTAACTTTAACCTCTCTGTCCTACTGCTAACCATCACTATTGTATTCACTACTCTTGTCACAAATGCCACTATCTCCAACTTCTCCCCCCACACCCTCTCTTTCTCCTCCTGTACTTCCTCTACTGACAAATGCCCTTTTCTAAACCCCTGATCCTCACCTTCCATTCTCCCCTCTCTAACCCCTACTCTGATTATTACTTTATTAACAGATTGCAGAATGGGTACAATACAGTACAGCTCAATACACACAATTGTTAAGGGGATGCAGACCAGAGAAAGACTTTCGTCTTGTTTACATCAGGGTCCCCCATTTTCAATTCATCAGGACATGGTCTGCATCCCCTTAACAATAGACCTGTCGCTAAACCACGCCCCAAAATAGAATTTGTCCAATCATATCACAGCAAAAATCCTCGCTACAGAAACCTCTGTCAACTTTCAGAGTCCTCTTAGGTGTTATAGGTGTCAGGAGTTTGGCCATATAGCTGTTTCATGTAGGAAGGGACAGAGGTGTGCTAGGTGTGGCGGGGAGCATGACTATCGGAAGTGTGGAGAGGGAGTGAAGCTGAAGTGTTGTAGTTGTGGTGGGGAGCATAGTGTAGCGTTTAGGGGTTGTGTGGTGATGAAGAGGGAGGTTGTGGTTCAGAGAGTGAGAAGGGAGGGTAAGTTATCGTATGCAGAGGCGGCTAGGAAGGTAGGACAGGGAAGTCAAGATAGGGTGCAGGGGTTTGGAGAAGGGCATGTGGCAGAAAGGGTAGGGCAGGAGGATAGAGAGAGGGTATGGGAGGAGAAATTGAGTATTGTGGCCTTCGTGGCAGGGGTAGTTAATGTTGCGGCAGAGATTGAGGGTAGAAATGATAGAGTAAGGATGATTGTTAGGATAGCGGTTCAACATTTGGGTATGGAAGGTCTGACATGGGAGGAGGTGGTTAGGGAATTGAAAAAGGGGGGTGAGGGTGACCAAGGAGCCCAGAGTCAGCCAGAAGGGGGCAAGGAGTGTCTCACAGAGGGGGGCTCAATCAGGTAGTAGCAGCATTAGCTGCACTCCATGGAGGTGAGAGTTGGGAGTTAGTTAGAAAGTTGAATTATACGTGATTCAGAGAGTGGGGTATATAGTATGATGTAGATGGACAGGGATGGTGAACGGTGTGGTTGTAGGTGGTTGTTTTGTAGGTTAGGTAGTTTGGGTGGCTTAGACCATCTCTGCGCCGCCCCCTATCTCCCTGTCTCCGGCTGTCCCTCAGCAATGACCGGAGTGCTGAATGTCCCGTGATTAACACGGGGAGGACGCAACCCTTTTTGCGCCGCCCCTGTGCCTCAAATAGATTCGCTATCAGCTCTATCTTCAATCTTTCAAAATGTTCAGTTGCTATCGCTATCAGCTCTATCTTCAATCTTTCAAAATGTTCAGTTGCTATCGCTATCAGCTCTATCTTTAATCTTTCAAAATGTTCAGTTGCTATTGCATGCACTCATCTGTGTTTCACTACACACTTGAGTGCATGCTTACCAACTGTTAGTCTGCAACACTACTATCACTGACATCTAAGAAGGGAGATCCCCCCTTGAATGGCCCTTCTAAGGTTTCTCTCCTCCCTACTGCCTGTGGAGCATTTTTCCATATTGTTAGGTTTTAGTGAGTTTTTCATTACCTTCGCGTGGGGTATGTCTGGGAGTGCTTGCATTCTTTCATTTATTTGCATTTATTTTAAATTTGTTGGACCTTATGGTGTTCTTGTTCTGTTCTTGACTTATTGTTATGTTTTCTTCTTGACTTGTTTAAAGAAGACTTGTAAATAAATGTGATTTGATTTGATTTGAATTTAGAGTAGACGACAGAGTAGAGCAACTTGCAATGGGCCTGGTCTACAAGATACACTACGCGACCAAGGTACCCATGTACATGTCAAAATACTTCCCAAAGGTCAGTGAATACCACGATCACAACACCAGAGGGAGCTCCACAAATCACGTTAAACCCAGATTCGGCTCAAACAAGGGACTAAACACGTTTCGCAATTATGCCACATCAATGTGGAACGCCCTACCCAAAGCTGTAAAGGAATGTGAATCACTACCCACTTTCAAAAACACTCTCAAAGAACACCTACGGGAGACTGCAATTCGAAACTGGCCCCTACAAATGTCCGACTCCTAACCCAGTTGTACAGTAAATGACCAAGTATGGCTTTGTCAGTATTCCAATGTACAGTGTACAGTGTCCCCCCCCCTACCCAACCCCCCCCCCCCCCCCCACCTCCAATCAATGTACAGCCCCCACCCACCCAACGTCCTCCAATGTACAGTCTCTATGTCAAATGTATATACACTCTTTTTCTGGACACTTTTTGTATCACAAACAGTACTATATTTGCAAATCTGATATGTCATAAATGTATAGATGTAGCAGTACTGTCTATCTGTATGTAATGTATGTCATATATGTTATGATGAATTGAAAATGGGGGACCCTGATGTAAACAAGACGAAAGACTTTATCTGGTCTGCATACCCTTAACAATTGTGTGTATTGAGCTGTACTGTATTGAATACTATTGTACCCATTCTGCAATCTGTTAATAAACTTTTCAATCAATCAATCAATCAAGCCCCACCTACAGTGACAAAACGAAACAGAATCTTAACACCTTGTTGACGAAGGAATAATACATGTTCACTCGTGTTCTGCTGCACGATGAGCAACGACAGTTATTTAAACACGGTGTTTAATTGTGTAATAACTGCAATTGATGGGGCTTTTGACGAGATGTCTGAAAGAGAAGAAAGTGCAATGAACCTGGTCGCTTCCACGAGAAGACAATTCCGCAGGAGACCGGCAGTCCAGAATCAAGGTATGTGTGCGCGGTTTTATTCAGTTTTAAAATCGGCTAAGAATAATAAAATAGAACGGAGCAGTGCATCAGTGAAACGTAAAAAGTGATGAACTAGTTATATTATGTTAGATCATATGCAAGATGCCACGTGGTTTTCCAGCTAACATAAAGTCACGTTGATAGAAATCTACCCCCATACGCATGGCCCGTTTTGAACCGCATCGCAGACTATGACCGTTCTAAATATAAAATAGAACGGACATACAACAGGGTATTTTACATACAACAGAGAAGTGCATCAGTGAAAAGTTAAAATTGATGTATATGATCATCAATACGTTATTTTAGCAATAGGTTAAATGTGTTAAAAGATAGTTGAAGTTTTTCTTTTATCTATCGCCCGCCGCCGCCATTACACGATTGAAAGAAAAAGATTTGTAGTTTTTTTGTGGCCATTTCGCAGAGGACATGCACGGCTCGACCAGCGGTGGAATTTTTCCGAACTACATTTCCCTTCCTGTTCTTTTGGGGTTCACTGTTCAGAGTTGAATTATGAATACGTCAATAACTTATTATTAACTTATTATTCGCGATAATTAGCCACGAAAGGTAACGTTTTTGACAAATAAACAAATTTCGGGCATTTGGAAGATATATATATATATATATAAATGTGCGAATTAGATATAATAAGGTAATGTATAAGCATCTATTCTATATTCTATAATAATATTTCAAATTGCATTGGTCCGGATGGGAGAATTCAGTACTGTATCTACAGAACCTTTGGTTTTATCATCTTTATCATCTTCCGATCTTTACGATGAATTGAAAATGGGGGACCCTGATGTAAACAAGACGAAAGTCTTTCTCTGGTCTGCATCCCCTTAACAATTGTATGTATTGAGCTGTACTGTACTGTACCCATTCTGCAATCTGTTAATAAAGTTTTCATTCATTCATTCATTCATTCATTCCCTTAATTTCCGTCGATTTTTTGGTACACATGATCTCATGGTGTTATTCACTGTCAAAGATGCAAAGAAAAATCATAATTCATATTCTCCTTTGTTTCATCACAATTTAAGCAAGCCTAGTAATAGACACAATATTTCTGACACTGTGAATACATTCCCTGAGGTCCATAGATGTACCGAGATACCAAGAATATGCAAATAGCCCAGTCAGTGAAAAGTAAAAAGTGATGAAATAGTTCAATTATGTCTTACAGCATAGCAAGCAAGATGACACGTGGTCTTCTAGCAGCTGCATGGCCCCGTTTTGAACCCCATGACCTAGCCATGGCATCCCCCCCCCCTCACTCACTCATTCACTCATTCACACACACACACACACACACACACACACACACACACACACACACACACACACACACACACACACACAGACAGACAGACAGACAGACACACACAGACACACACAGACACACACACAATCAATCAATACATTTACATATTACTACCTTTATCTATATATTTATATAATGTAGTATTATTATGTTATAACTAGAAAAATATGAAGTAATGTTCTAAATAATACCTCTTCTGTATTAGAAAATCTAATTTAAAAGTGCACTATGCAGTTTCAGATTTGTGGCAATTAGTGTACTAAACTAATTTATTACACAATACACACATAATCCTTAGAATGATTGTATCATAAGCATCTTATCAAACCAAAACATCATTTTGAGGCATCAAAATAGTTTTCAATTATTTTCTTTCTCTCTTAGCTGCATAGCTGCATTCTTCAACCAATTCGGCAAAATATAACTGCGTTTTTACACAGACAAGCAATCTCAAGTTTATTCAGACCTTACATTGTAGTTGCGAATCAATCTCATATACAGCTTTTGTCCGAGATCATAGAACTTCACAATGGAAAACGATGAACAAAGAAATACAATGAAGTATAACAGTTTAGCCTTAGCGCATGGTTTTCTCCATTGATACACAGTTAATCAGATCATGCAAATACATTGCTTATGAAAATGTGTAAATAAATGTGTATGTATTTATTAATTACTTAATTTCAGCTACAGGAGCATCTTCAGCAGCTCCTGCGGTTCCAGCTACATGGGCTGTGAAGCTGTTCCTCTTACAGCACAGTGACCAAGCCACCCTCCCCTCGGCTAATGTCTGTGCCAACTTGGTACAAATGGGCATTGGTAAGTGTGGTCCAAACCTTTAAATGGCAACGATGGCACCTTTTCTGTGAAATAACGTCTGTCTGTTTGAGGGATACTGGTAAATAGCATGTTCACATCATCTTTATACCAACTTGTTTGTCTTCTAGGGCCTCCAGCCAACCCAGGGCCTGCACAGTTGAACTGGTCAATGAGCCAGTTCAATCAATTCATCTGTGGAAGGTACCCTGCCATAAACTTGAACTTGATAGGATTCCAGATGGCTTCGGCAAACCGAAGCCGGAATCTTATCAAGTTCACGGCTCGCACGGTCAGCGAGGTCAAGAGGCACTTGCAGCGAAGCAAGCTCTACTTGGTGCCCAATGCGTCCATAACCTTACCTATTGCCGGCACCCCTCCCTCCCCTGATCATCCTGCGCCCACGAGCCCCCTCTCATCACCTGAGCATGCAGCGCCCACGACCACCCCTCTCTCCCAAGAACACGCAGCGCCCAGGAGAAATCTACTCTCCCCCACGCCGGCAGCCCCCAGGAGCTCAAGGTATTTGCTTAGGACCATTACTATTTTCTGTCTTTAACAATAATCTACCATTTGTTTTAAAAGAAGCAATTGCAGTTATAGTATCGTATAGCTACCGCTCTGCGTCCTACTGGAATATATCCCTATATGTGTCACCGCACACCGCTTTGTGCCAGATCTCTACATTTTCATTTTTCAGATTTTGGTACCAGGACTGACTTCAAATAATGCTGCAACTTGGTTTTACAGAACACCAGCTTCAACGTGCCCTATCGCACGGGCCTCATCCATATGATATTAATAAACCATTTCTTTTTTCATGATTAAAATGGATTCACCTGTATAATATCCATTTTTAATCATGAAAAAGGAAATGGTTTGAGCAGGTGTTTTAAAACGTTTGACCAGTAGTGTACATCCTACTATCACTGCTGTAAAAAGTTAGCCATACAAATAAACTTGGTATTAAAATGGCTATTGTGTAGCATGAACATGGCTTCAGTGTGACAAGTAATGAATGTGCTAGGTAATGACAAAGATGTTAAAAAAACAACAGCAAGTCATGGGTTTAAGTCTCTGACGATGTTCCCAACTAGCTGCATCTAGGGTCCAGGGCCCTGTTTCTTGTACCTGGATAACTGAGTTAGCCGGATAACTTTAACTGGATAACTGGGTTAGCCGGACTTTCCGGTTTCATGTACGTGGATTTTCCAAATCACCATGACAACATATCCAAAAGTTTGAGCCTGGTCGAAAGCAGAGTTCAAGTTCAACTTAGCCTGAACCATCGCCACGCCCCCGCAAAGAAGTGACGGCCCGTTTCCTGAAACTATTCCCACAGTCTACGATCTGCATTATACCATTCTGAATTACGTTCTTGTGCTCCATTCTTCCAGAGGGGGCTTTTGAAATGTAAAATAGACCCAAAATGCTGATACTAAATTCACTTTGTCCTAAATAATGCACGTTATTATATATACCGTGGCGACGGTGGCGCTCGCTCGTGCGATGTACACATTATGTGGTTATTTCAATTGTAACTGGGATTAAGATGTCTGATGAGATGCGCTGTTTGACGGATTTGAGAAATTGAATGAGCCGTTGACGTCACATTAATGAATGAGGATAAAGAGATAAACTTCATTCATAACAAAGGATATTCTAAACACGGGTCTCTCGTTCATTAATGTATAAACAATGAATTTATCCCATCTGGCACAGTGGTCCAGCGGTAGTGCTCAAGCCTGCCAATCCAGCGACCGGGGTTCAAAACCCGGTCTTTCCAATATGATTTTTTTGAATATAATATTAATGATTATACGCCAAAGTAGCCTGGTTTTAAGTTAAAATATTATAAATCTACATGCATTGAGGATGTCATTCTTTATATAGCTCTCAACGTGCACCAAATTGAATTATTCCTATATTGCAAAAAGAAGGAGACGACTAGGGTCTTGAACCCCGGTCGTCTGTGTGAAAGTCAAAAGAACAACCCGTTAGACCACATTGGAGATAAGTTAAAGATTGACTATACATCAATCAATGGGTAAGAGAGTCGTATCGTAATTCTGTATAACAGTTAACTAATTATTTTCGCTAGCAAGATCTCATTTGATTATTCAATCCAGCAGGCAAGTTTAAAGAAATATAATCTGATTGATTGAGGTAATGAGGGACTTAAGATTAGCCTATAGATAACGCATTTAACTTGTCGGCGAGGCGATTGAGCCGTACTGCAATATGTTAATAAAGTTTTAAATCAATTAATCAATCAATGCCGCTAGAGAATCAGGATTTCTGCGATCGACACCTGCTGTCTTCTCAGCTGAGGCGGGCGCGCGCACTGATCCTGAGAATCAAGTCTGGCTTGAGTTAACGAGACTGAATCCACCTTCTTGGAACAGGAAAATCCCGGCTTCAAACATCGGGTTAACTGAAGCTGGATAATGACATCTTGATCGACTTAGTTGAACCACGTACAAGAAACAGGGCCCAGCTGAGCTAGGCTTGCTTGGTATTGTTTTTAGTCTTTTTCACTAATGTGTAGGGGTGGGACGGTTCACAAAACCCACGGTTCGGTTCGTATCACGGTTTTGTGGTCACGGTTTTTATTTAAAAAAAAATGTAACTCAAAATACAAGAATCAGCATAAGATATATATATATAGCCTAAAAATAATCCAACTTTTTTTAATGTAATCCACCCACCCCAGTGGACACGTCTCCCAGGGGCATGGGCAACGCATTAAATACTTATTTATGACTCATCTACAGGAGCAAAGCTTGGATCCAGCTGAGTGGATCAATAGTGGGACTCCTACGGTAGTGTTGTAAAAAAATATCGAAATATTGATACATATCGATACTGAATATTTAAAACGGGTTCGATACTCATTTCCCAAAATATCGATACTTTCTGCAGTATCGATACCAGCTGGCTTGCTCCCGCAAGTTGTCGACAGACAGACACGCTGCTGCAGAGCACGCTTGCCCCTCCGCCTCCTCCTCCTCCTCAGAGACCAACAGACACAAGCTGCTGCAGCCTCCTCCCCCTCACAGCCGGGCAGCCCTGTCTTCAGTTTGTAAACAAAGCTATTAGCTAACGTTAGCTAGTCGTTCCTTTGTTAGCTTATGCTAGCTAGCTGGCCACCTTTATAATTACTTCATGGAAACGGAGTAACGTCAAGCCGAGCCCACCCACACTACACCAGTACACGCATGAACTCGACACAATGCTACCCCGTTTCCAACGTTAGGTCGAGCACATCCTACTACACTAGTACACAACTAGAAAGGTGCGCTCAGTAGGTGGCAGTCACACATTTCTTCTCTTTCACTTTTTAAAACAAAGGGTTTTAAAAGTGTATTTATCTTCTCATATAGTACCAGAGAGAAGCTGAGGAGAATCAACCAGCAACAAAAGCAAATTAAAAAAAAAAATATATATATATATTATTATTATTATTATTTTCTTTTCTTTTTTTTTTGGTATCGAAATGGTATCGAAATATCGATACTTTTCAAGGTATCGTATTGAAGTCGAAATTCCAGTATCGTGACAACTACGGTAGCATTAACTTAATCACTTTGTTTTATACTCCAGGTCCACCGCACCTGGCACCTCAAGGTCGAGGGCACCGAGCACTTCTGGGTCCATGGTGCCTGGCACCTCAAGGTCGACAGCACCGAGCACGTCCGGGTCCATGGTGCCTGGCACCTCAAGGTCAACAGCACCGAGCACTTCCGGGTCCATGGTGCCTGGCACCTCAAGGTCAACAGCACCGAGCACTTCCGGGTCCATGGTGCCTGGCACCTCAAGGTCAACAGCACCGAGCACTTCCGGGTCCCCCCAACATACTGCTGACACTTCCACTGACATGGTATGTTGGTTCAAAGAGCTCCAGTGACCTCTATATTGGTCAGAAAGATGCACATCTTAGCTTGAATGAAAGATGACATAGTCCCCTTTAAAATGATACCAAACACAATATTGTGAAACATTGACAGATGTCCTCTACGTGAGTCTAAACAGGATATGCGCCAGCATCTGAAATGCAATTTCCTGAGGGGGTGGGTATACTTCATGACTTGATAATTATGTTAAAGCTACCACTCTGGAAGGGCTATCATACAAAAATATCATCTACAGACATAGATCTTTGAAAGAATGATATGTAAGTTTATTCACCCTGAGTGGCACCAATATCTGGTCTGGCCCATTGACAAAAATTATGTGATTTACAGGATTATCCAATGGCCTAAGTGTGATAATGTACATTTCTAATTGAGCCATGAGAAGTTTACCATACCACGTTCTAGTCTATTAATATATTTTTGTGCATGCTGAAAATGCAGTGGACAACGCATTAGGGTGTTTTCACACCTGTAGTTCGTTTGCTTTGTTCCGATTCAGGGACTGATACAATTGTTGCACTTGATTCTTAGTTTGTTTGTGTTCACACGGCTGTGTTCACACGGACCAAAACAAACGCATGCGCGAGCAAACTATCACTCATTGGTCAGATTTTGGGGTGTGCCCCCCCCCCCCCCCCAAATCTCCGCGTTACATTGAAATCGGGGAGGAGAGAGCGGGGGAGCAAATGAATGAATGTGGATGAGAGCCGTGATGTAAGTGGTTGCAGATACGGCTGTGGGGGTGCTAGAGACATGATCGAATAGTCTTTTATGCGCCTCAATCTCCTGAACACGGCGCGAGCCATTCCTAATCGATCAGAACTAAAACGGCAGCGAAAAAGCCCATTTTAAAGCACCTATTATTACCCATGCACATGCGCAGATTGCCCACAGAGTCTGGAGACGCGAGATGACGCGCGAATGAATGTGGACTGTTCCATCAGAGGGGGGGGGCTTCGGTGGCCAGTGTCCTTTTTCAGCCGACCAGGATAATGAAACAATGATCCCACTAAATGGCCAGAAGCGTCTTATGGCGACATCTACAATTACCTCATTGAGTCTCCAGGTAGACTAATGTTTATATTTAAGTGCAGCGGTCTGTAGCCACTCACATTACCACCGAAGCTCCCCGATGGAACAGTCCACATTCATTCTCTCGGTGAGAGAGAGAGGGAGAGAGAGAGTCAGTGAGAGGGAGAGAGAGAGAGAGAGAGAGAGGAGGCGTCTCGCACGGTGCTGCTGTTGCAGCGTCACTACAGTCACTAAACTTTCTGTACACTTGCGTGTTCTCCAGCATCTGACGAATGTGATCGTCTGCCCAAATATCAACGAGGCAGTGTACCGAGTCATTGCTGCTCCACGTTGACCCACGGCTCACTATTATTATTGTGTCGGTTTGCTAAATCGATTGCATTCTCACAGCATACGAGTCGCGTCGGGGTCGTTTGAAACTGCGCCGAGACCACCCTCTCCAGGTGGTCTCGGTCCGCTTGTTTTGTTCCGCAACAGAATGTGATTGCTGTGTTCATATATGCCCAACTGAACCGAAATAGCGGGTAAACGCTCCAGGTTTCGGATCAACAGCTCCAAACGAGCCAGGTGTGAAAACGCCCTTAAATACTTATTTCTGACTCATCTACAGGAGGAAACCTTGGATCCAGCTGAGTGGATCAATAGTGGGACTCCTACGGTAGCAGTAACTTAATCACATTAATAGTGAATGCACTTATTTTATGATTAATGCTTCTTTATCTAACATGTCACATTATATTAGAAATGTTTGAAAAATGTGGCTAAGATCAATTGGAAATTAATGCATCATCAATAGAAAACGTTACCAATAACGGTACCTCTGTTTTTAAGGTCTTTTACAGAAGGGATGTGGCCAGTGCCAGCGTCTCTCCTGTGGCTGTGGCCTCACATACCAGTACTCCCAACAGGTATTCCCTCTCACATATACATTCATTACAAATGTAATCTATATGATCATTTTTCTAAGGTTCTGAATGTACCGAATCATATCAGTAATACTGGTTTGTATTAGTACTCGGTGGATCATGCATGTGATCCTGAGTGGACCATAATGAGTTATGTGTAGCCTATGGGTGCACCGATATGAAAAATTGCCACCGATACCGATTGTTCAACTAACACAATCGGCCGATACAGAGACCGATATTTGTGGCAACATTTTTTATTTTTTAGATATATATATTTTTCTTAACTACTGTATATGTGCACGAGCGCCCTTTTGGCTGTGCGTGACATGAAAAGGCTAATGGCGGTGCTATGGTGTTATTTTACTAATAAATATAACTAATAGTAATATGTTTCTGAGCCTATGCATGTAATTATCATTTTGTTCTTTCGTGTGGTAAAGTATTTTATTTGTTGAAATTTGAGTAAAATGACTGGAGTTACCAACATTTTCGTTAATAACTGCTGCTTATTGATATAGCTGGTTAATTGTTGTGCTCGCTAAGGCGAGGATAATGTTTACTTGGTTTCATATTAAAAGAATAAGTTTGGGAACCGCTGCTCTAAATGTTGATGAATTGAAAATGGAGGACCCTTATGTAAACAAGCTGAAAGTATTTTGCTGGTCTTCATCCTCCAGTCTTAGTCTTAGCAGTTGTATTGAGCTGTACTGTATTGTACCCATTCTGCAATCTGTTAATAAAGTTTTCAATCAATCAGACAAATCATGTATAGAAAAGCTTTCCTTTTATTATAACATTCTTTCATATAACAATATATTACAATATATTATTGTGTTTAAGAAAACGTTTTAGCCCTATGCTTGACTTTTAGGCATGTCAACAAATAAAATAATAAAATGAATAAATAAAATATTAAATAAATAAATAGGCTACACGTCTCTTGTGTTACAAATTGTGCTCACCGATATGAACATAGGCCTCTTTACTTACTTAAAAAAAAGGAAACATCAAGAAATATGTTTATGGATTTACAGGTGCAGTTCAATTAATTTGAATATCGTGGAAAAGTTATTTTATTTCAGTAATTCAATTCAAAAAGCGAAACTCTCGTAGATTCATTACACACAAAGTGAAATATTTCAACTAGCCTTTATTGGTTTTAATTTGGATGATTATGTCTTACAGCTCATGAAAGCCCAAAAGTCTGTATCACCAATAAAAAAATTAAAAATAAAATACATGTATTTTTCTTTAGTATATAGAAATGTCGGCCTTCTGAAAAGTATGTTCATGTATGTTCACTCAGTACTTGGTTAGGGCTCCTTTTGCACAAATGACTGCATCAATAATACAGTGAAATATACTGACTTTTCCACGATATTCAAATTTATTGAGCTGCACCTGTATTCACCATGCCATGTGTTTTATTTTATAATGCTCATGAGTCATACAATACTCACTGGCTTTCATAACCTTACAGACTAACTTCTTGTCTTGCTCAAGACTTGTTTATGACTTATGAGTTTTAATAAGAGAGAGCACCATCTCTCTCAACCAAAGCAATGCATGGTGACGGCAACAGAACAATCTTTATTGACAGTTGAATCTGCCAATTACGTCACACCGCTAGCACCCACCTCCTGCTGTTCTTACCACCAATCGGCAAGCGTTTATTCGTTTTTTACTTCCGGGAATTCCGCCATTGATCTGCTTGCGAGAACCACAACAAACCTACCGGCGCTAATAACGCTAGCTCCCCGCCGGCCATGAGTAGATTACCAGCGCTCCGCAGGATGACCAAACGAGGCATAATGATTTTACTGCAACGAATGTTATAATAAAACAAAGCTTTTCTATACATTTGTCTGATAGAAAACTTTATTAACAGATTGCAGAATGGGTACAACTCGGTACGGGCTCTATGAGCAACGGAAGGAACTGAGCTATGAATGAGTAATTCTATATATTCTAATAATTGCTACTTGCTATGTTCGGGTAAATAATATGCTGATGTTATTGAACGTGTAACACTAACTATATAACGTTAATGCCACAAAACGAATGCCTTTGTTAATCATAAGTAGTAACTTTGATGCAGTAGCTTGTGTGTGTGTGGGGGCGGCGTTGTGCAGGTCGCTTGACTGAAAACATTTTTGCCTTTTGACGCGACACAAATTGATGGATATTTATCGGCTACTGCTATCGGCACATTTGAGCTTATCGGCCAGTCAACAAGGCACTTGTCGGCCGATACCGATACCCGACCGATACATCGGTGCACCCCTAGTGTAGCCAAATGTGACCAGACTAGAGCACACAAACAATTACCAAAACAACTGAGTAACACCAGGGATGCCCCGATAAGGTTTTTTGCCACCGATCGTCTATGAGCCATATCGGCCAATACACTGCAGATACCGATCGTTTTTGGTTTGGTTATAGCAGCTGGTATAGCAGTATTATACTGTAGGTCTAACACAGGCATCCGGACCGAACCAGATGTACTATAGGGGATACTTGTCCTACACATGTAAGACACATACCAGTGTCTGGTATTATTTGCATGTGTATCTGTTTCATTTCTTCAGTTGATAGCTTTCAACACCTGATTATATTAAGACTGAACCATCCAATTCTAAATCCATCCACTACTGTTTATTAAATCATTTAACTTCTAATTTTAACACAATGCTTTCACATTATCTTCTCTGTAGGGATGATTTTACAGTCATAGATGATGACAGCGACAGCGACGGCGACGGCGGCATTGAACTGATCTCAGATATCATTCTCTCGGTATGTCCCATTTACATTGTTTAACTGTGCTGTTTGATATGTTGTTTTGTGTTGGGTAATTTTACATGATCTTTACATTTCTTGCTGCAGCGGCCTCTCGGGCCTCTCGAGCCTCTCGACACGCTTCTCCTGGGGCTCCAGGCCCACCTCACCCAGGACCAGCAACAGGAAGTCATCGCCAGGAGACGGCATACCCTGAAAAGTGCCATGAAATGTGTGCAGGGCCGACTTTTTGACTGGAGGAAGACTCCTTATATAGTATTTGTTGGAGAACTAGCGGAAGACCATGGTGGGCCGAGGCGCGAATTTTTGAGGTATTTTTGGTGAAATTAGTTGTTGACAAATTAATTAATTAATCTCTTGCTAACGCCCAATCCAAGTCCGAAGATATAGTCTACCACTTTAACTGGCAACGTATCTGTCGGAAACCATGATATCAAAGTTCACATTTTGTTATTGATTCTTTCAATAGATTAATGATGCTGCAGCTCCAGACCTGTGGTATATTTGAAGGGAGACCGGGAGAGAGCTTCTTCACTTATGATCAAATGGCCCTCGAACAGGGGAAATACAGGCTGGCAGGGAAGCTGATGGCCTGGTCCATCCTCCATGGGGGACCAGGCCTCAGTTGCCTCAACAGGACAGTGTACGAGCTGATGTGTGGGCAACCCCCATCGGTGGCTCTGGACTGGGAGAAGCTGCCTGACCCTCATGTGAAGAGCAACATCGAGAAGGTAGCTTTTATTTTATATTACGGGATAATGTATATAATATACTGTATATTTTGCCATGTCAGAGAAATATCCAAGTGACATGATATTATTTTTTAGCTATATCACAAACGGTGTATACATTCAGCTAATTTAATGTTACTGTTCTAGCACAAGTTTATATGGAAATGTTGACATAGATTATTAGTTACTGTAGATTATTACTGTAAGCATTTTGAGTGCTACGTATGTTCTACCTAGAGTTTTCTGTCTGTCTGTGTTTGATGAACTACCTACTGCATATACTGTATCTCTGGACCAATGCCCCATGGTGACAATCACCAGTCCCTATTCCCAACTCCACGTCCTATTTATTAATTGTCATTCGTCGTTGTTTAGATCAACGACTGTGACACTGATGATGGCTTTGAGGCCATAAAAACGGAGCTGGGAGACTGGCTCTACGAGTGTGGCCTCACCTTCATCTTCAGTGCCGGACGGCAGGAGATCCCACGGATCGTCCGCTGTTTAGTAAATCATTTCTCATACTTGAGGTAAGCCGACTCCTTAACATTTTATCAATGCTGGTTCGGGTGAAATTGGCACACATTCAAATGATTATTATTTTGTACGTTTTGTGTTATTTTCTAACTGATCATTTTAAAAATAGCGCTCGGTTGCCCCTGACAGCGGTCAATTATTTCTCCATAATTCACCATTGCTACGGGCAATGCGCAATAATGACCGCTGTTAGGGGCAACAGATCGCTATTGACCAGGGGAGGAAATTAGGCCACTTTACTGGCCAAATGCTGGTATTTTTTACGTTTGGCTGGTAAAAAAAATCAGATACCCGCCAGTTGGCTGGTAAGCCAAAAAGTTAGTTTCCTCCCCTGCTGGCGAGTATACAAAAAAATAAAACATTCTGCAATCACTGCACTGGCAAACGGTGCGCGTCTTCTGAGTGTTCGCTTTAGTTGACAGTGCCACGAGAGCACTGCACAAGACCACCCGCGGACATATAATGTTTAATAAACGTTTGCGCAGTACTGGCCAACCCGCGGACATATAATAATAAAAGTCCCGCGGTACTAGGCTAGCCATCAGGAGCACTCGCAAACGGATAACGTTAAACACAGCAGAAGATGGAAAACAGACAGACTGACCAACGGGGAACTGCATCCAACCCTAGTACAACCCTCGAGTATAAGTTACTAAGGACACATTTAAATCACAGAGGTGTAATGTTAGTCTACTGGAACTGTATACAGTGGTTAGCTTCTAGTCAACCAGTGCACTGTGCACAACAGCACACCAACCCAACTGACGTTACCACAACACTTGACGGTACTTCACAGCACTGTCGTAAGACCACCGTGCTGTCTTAAAGGCACAGTGTGCCTACCCAGATGCATACACAACATTGACACGGCTTGACATACAAAGAAGTAATTATCACAATTAGCGATTTTTTTTGTCTGGTAAAAAATCTGTTTGGCTGGTAAAAAAAATCAGATACTCGCCAGTTGGCTGGTAAGCCAAAAAGTTAGTTTCCTCCCCTGCTATTGACCAATCACAATCAAGCATTTTGATCGCAGTCACGAAAGCTAAGCTTTACAGCTGCACTGCATCAGGTGCAATCAGTCCACACACCTGCCGGCGAGGAGCAACAGAACAACTGCGTCTGCATTTGATCTCGTCTTGTCGATGGTGTAAAATGAATTGTATATTGTTAGTAAGTTAGCCCTGTAATAAGCGGGATAATGTATAGCTACGAGGTCATTGTCGCAAAATAATTTACCTTCACTGCGTTTAGAACGCAGTGTCGGTCAATTATTTAGCGACAATGACCTCGTAGCTATACATTATCCCTTACATAATCCACACCTACGGGGTTAAAGGCACCGCTGTATTTGAGGGTAATTCCCCGATAACCCAGTCTGCTAATTACAAGTTGTCTCCACAGTAGTTGCACAGGGGAGAAAGAGCACCTGTGTACAAGCTAGGTAGATCTTGCCCATTCTATACATTTAAAATATATTATCATGCATCATGTTTTTGTTTTGTAGGGTATTGAGCATGGTGTCTGACTTCACCAAGGGCCTGGACGACATCGGCCGGTTTTGGCAGTGTTGCCTCCGACACTGGGAGGCTTTCCTCCCAGTCTTCACTGACTGTCATCAACAGATGACACCGGCGATGTTCAGGGGCCTCACGAACATTCACTATAGCCCGGAAGGCAGCAACGCGCGGGAGGAGGAGGAGGAGACCATCTATAATTGGGAGCTGTTTATCAACATGGTGGATGGTAAGTTTTTTTACATTTGATAAAAACAAGGACTAGGCAAGCCAGACCAAATCTGATCCATCATCCACAGTTGAGCACCAGGTTGAGCAATTGATTTGACCCTGGTGGCCGAAGACCGAAACTGCATGAATTTTCAACAATGTGGACAGACCGGAGTCAGTACGTGAGGGATATTCACTCTTCTAGGCTGGTCTCCTACAGTGTCGGGAAAAATAAATGTCACCTTGCAAAGTAAACGGACAAAATGGCGGATAGAGTTGTTCACTCAATGTACATTTGCAATAGGATGGTTCTGAAACATTATTTCTATGCTTTTTTACCTACAGAACTGGTGACGGAGATCACATTTGAAGACCTGCTGGTATTCATTACGGGTGCAGACGCTGTTCCCGCCCTCGGGTTTCAAGCCAAACTGGGCATAAAGTTCTACACCAATGAGCCGGGCATCCGCAGACTGCCCTACTCGTCCACCTGTGCACTTGAACTCTACCTGCCGAGAGGAGTTGGTGACGAGCATGACATGAAGGCACTGATGTCCACGGCTGTGAGGAGCGAGATGGGTTTTGGGAGGGTGTAATTTTGTGTGCTAGTCTTTTTTTATCCACTTTTTCTCCTTATTTTCTATTTTTCTCCCATCCCAATTTCGTATTTCCAATTCTCCTCCCCTGTTTTTTTTTTTTCTTTTTTTATAATCTTTTCCCCACTCCATTTTTCCTCTGATTTTCTCCCATCCCAATGTTAGTCGTTATGCCAATTCCCAATCCCCCTTCCTGGTCGCTGCGCACTTACCCCCCACAGTCGGTCTGGGAGAGTGGAGGCTATCACATGCTTCCTCCGACACACGTCCAGCCAATCAACCGCTTCTTTTCACCTGGCAGGGCGGATTACAACGACCCGGACCCACCCCGCCAGCGGATTACAACGACCCGGACCCACCCCGCCAGCTTCTCCCACCCTCTAATACTGCCAATTGTATTAGTGTGAACGGCCAGCCAAGCTGGTGACAACCCAGGAGCTGTGAGCTGGATTCGAACAGGCGAATCCAGCCGCTCCGGGGTTTGGTGACGAACGCAATCTCCGTTACGCCACCTGACCGCCCTCTCCTCCCCTGTCTTGAACGTTGCTAGACTATGCCTCCCACTGGTCGGCTGTAGTGAGGATAGAAGCCTTGCCTCACGTGTCCCCTCCGGTACACGAGGAGGCAGCCTGTCGCATCTTCTCACCGCAGCAGCTCGAACTCTCACTGGCGAGGAGTAACGAGTGGGAGGCTCACGCTGCCCCCGATACTTCCTGTTTCCGCCGTACCGGCGTCACCCAACCGACTAGGGGTGGGAATCACCAGTTTCATCACGATACGATACGATATCGATTCTTTGGACAACGATACGATATTTTCCGATATCACAAAGTCTGCCACGATACGATACAATTCGATTCAGGTGCCTGCGATCGATATGAGACGATATTATATGCCCATTTAACACAATCAGTAACATTTAAATCAACAAAAAAAAAGGCAATGGAAATATCATGACATTTTTATTTTTTATCTCTTCCAGACATTTAAATGAAAAACAATCTATTGTTTTTAATACAAATAGACCTCCTGATCACTGTTTTTGGTTCGTTTTTTTTTCTTTTTCTATATTAATATCCTATCACAGCGCTGTATTTTGGCTGGAAAAGGCATATTGGGAGTCAGAAGGTGCAGTACCGGCCAGATCCTGTTAGTGGGGCTATAGAATGCAGTAACCCCCCGTCCTTCCCAGTCCCTAGTCACCTAGTGGACCTCTGCTGCTCTCTCTATCAGCTTAGCTTAGTTAGCTCACGCTAATGCAACGTTAATTTCAGTATTAATAGGACAAAGGAATGGCGAGGATGGAAAGCATGTTAGATGCATTTGACCCCTTGTGCCAATTGTGTTAGTTAGTATGCCGGCCGGCCAAGCCGGTAGCAACGCAGAGAGCTGGGCTCGATACCAGCATCTCCTGCGTTAGTGGCGAGTGCCTTGCCCACTGCACCACTCAGCCGCCATTGTGTGCTCCATCCATTATCCCTCGCTCCTATATGTAATAATCCAGACCTTTCGGCACATTTTTTCCGGTTTGAACCATCGTGATGCTATCAGCTTTTTAGCCACTGTGATACCCGATAAAACCAATCTCTTTAGCTGTGGATGTACTGCACACTCAAAAACATCATTCAGCAGTAATACAGAGGGGTGTACAGTACAGGTATATTCAGAGTTAAGAGATTTGATAATTGCTGGGTCACCTCTTTCCAGAATATCTTATCTGGTGGGCAGTCCCAGTACATGTGCATAAATGTCCCCTCGTCCCCATTTGTACATAAGGAGCATTTGGAGTCTTGTATAAGACCCATTTTTTTCAGTCTTATAGGAGTCAAGTATGTCCTGTGAATATAGTTAAGATTGATTTGTTGATGGTCCGGGTTCCTTGATGTAAGACGGACATTTGCCCAGGCTTCTTGCCAATCAAAATCACTTTCCAGGTCTGGTATATCCCTCCTCCAGACGGAGTCTAGGTGGAGGGTTTCATACGAGGACGTTAGTAATTGATGATAAAAATCTGAAACAAAACCTCTCGATGTCTCTCTTTCATAGAAGAATTTGTGGTATCTGTGGTGTTCAATTGGTATCTTTAATGGAACACCTTGAGACTTCAAACATAACAATAACTGTATATAAAAAAAGATGTGTGGACTTGGTGAGATTACATTTTTTTCGTATTTCTTCATAACTACAAAAACCCTGTTTGTTAAAAACATCCCCTAATGAGTGTATGCCTTGCTTTTCCCATATAGGGAATCTTATAGGTCGTTTTCCAATCAAGAGTGCATTGTTATTGAATAAGGGAGTATGATTATGCCATTTATGTGGGTTAGGATATTTTTTTTGTGTTTCACGCCATATCCGGATCGCATGAGTAATTATGGGGCCAGATTTCAAAATGTTTTTCAGCTCTGCTCTTCCCGAGTTTAGTAGATCTGGGAGTGCTGAACCAATATGTCCTAATAAACTAACCTACACTGTTTGATTGATTGATTGATTGAAAACTTTATTAACAG